>NC_089532.1:12574926-12874926 GCF_963924715.1 Thunnus thynnus
GGTCCCCTTGGCATCAGGACTGTCTTGCATAGGAATGTAGTCCCTCCTCTACTCCCCCTCCTTTACTTTTCCCTCCCTCCTCCCTCCGCTCCCTCTCCCTACCCCCCTTCTGTACGAGGGGAAACCAGGACAGTGGACGTCCAAACCACTCGACATGCTTACAGTAAAGTTGCTCATATCAGACTGTAATAGATACTTAACCTCAGCTCTCGGTCTTTGTCCTAGCAAACAATAGACTGGAAGGGCAGATCTTGTCCACTGGACTTGTCGGTTCTAAACACAACAGTATGGGCTGGTCACAGCTGAGCAACAGTAGTAAGCTAACAACAGACATCTTAATAACCAGGTGTAATATTTAAGCACTAAGAATGAATTAACTTTCTTGTAAACATGAGGAAAATGCTACAGTGTGCCCAGCGGATTTGCATGTAGGCAATAGGCTGGTGTGTGTACACTGGAGCAGCTGAGTACACGGCTGCCATAGCTGTGTTAGTTGGGGATGGGTATGTGAGGGAGGGGGGGTATTGCCACCCCATAGCTTACACACCCAATCTGGTTTTGTTTATTGTAGTAGAAAAGCGGAATGTTGCTAGAGGGTTTGAGGGTTTGAGGGTTGTTGGGAGGGCGTTGGTACAGTAAGTGATTACTCAGAAATGGCCTGAAATAGACTGGGCATCTAGAGAGAAAGAGGTGGACAGAGAGGAAGAATTAGAGGTGTGAGAATGGATGTGAAACCGGAAATGATGGAAGAAATGAACTACAAAGAGCCACAGGCATGTCTGCCATATTTAACTGATGAGATGGAACTTCAGCTATTATTGGAACAGAAGTTAATGGCATGACTCATGAAAAATAAGATTCAAGTTCTGTAAATGGTTGTCAACATTGCTGGGCTACAGTATTTTGTCTCTTTGGTACTCTTTTCATACAGGAAACATGTGTATGACTCAGTTCTTTTGCCACTTCTCAGAAACTCAAGTCTACAATTGTACCACCACACACTTACTGTTAAAAATATGAATTACCAGAATTACAAAAGTACTCAATTAAAGTTTCCCCTCTCTCTCTGTATGTTTCACTTTCTCTCTTTTATGACCAGTCAGGAAAAAAATCCCTTGAATATAAATGGGGTCATTAAACTCAAGGATTTACCTATCCATGTTGAAAGCCAGGTCCTGTGGTCAAGACGGACCAACCCATTAGTTTTAAGCCATCTCATTGTGTCAGTGTGTCGATCTGACAGAGGAAAAAAAAAGTCCTGGCCCATTTCTTGTTAGGTTCTCTTCCACTAGCTTTTGGTTCTCTTTGGTTCTATACTGTATTTTGCCATCAAGAGTTTCATTCATCAGTTTTTCTGAAAACTAACATGATTCTGAGGTTTTCTGTGCATACTGCAGTATGCTAAAAGATTGCTGCACTGGACTTACGCAGCTCATCATTTTAACCAACATGGAACAGTGATTACTTTGCTAGAAATGGAAAAACTACAACTCCCACCAACCAGTATCAAAACCGCATGGGAGCTGCCACAAAATATTTGGTTAAAATGATAAGCTGCTCAAATGTCACTGTCCGCTGACACATTTCCCTTAGAATATGGACAGAAAACTTTCAGTCTTTGAAGAAAGACGGATGAAAGGAACCCTTTGTGGCAAAATTCGTTAACTGGCTGAGGCTATGGGAAAAGAGTCCAGCTTGAATTTAGGATTTAAAGGAGTATTAGCCTGGCGGGGTGTGTGCCTGTCTGTTGGTTCTGTGGTTCTTTCTGGCCTCTCTCCAGTCATACTCACAAGCCCGCTCCCGATAGGGGGTATCCCCAGGCACAACATGAAAGAGAAACAGCATATGTACGGTATATGTGTATGTGCTCACACTCACTACACATGTGTACTCGTGTAGTGGGCGTTGGGTGTCAGGAAATGAGCCGTGCTTGGGAATGCTGCGCGGGAAAAACTGTCTGGGAAAAGCCCGTTTGCTCAGTCAGATACAGGCCCACCTCCCATCCTCCCACCCCCCCATAAACTGGACTTCCTGTTGCCAGACTGGTCCGAGGAGACTTCCGTGCTGTAGCTCCCAGCGGATACACACACACACAGGAATTTTTAGATTACTTTGAGCAATGCGACGTCTGGCCAAACCTATACATTTATGTAAGAGGAAACAAACGATAAAGGCACGATAATAAACTCCTGGGGCTTGGGGACATGGCATTCCTACATATTGGTGCTGCCACTGTGTGATGCTTGATATATATCACCATCTTGTGGATGAAAGAGGAGTTGCAGAGAAGTGTTGCAATTACTGTAAATACTTTAGCAGTCTAAGCATCATCTAGAAATGGAAAAAATTCAAATCCTGCATGACCCTCTAGTCCCTCTCTCTATCTTGCTTCTTTTATTACAGTTATGAATTCCTACTTTATTGTTTTGGATCTTTCCTCCCTCAACATTGATCTTAATTGCTTGTTCACTTTGTCCAATCTTCCTTTCTCTTCTCTCCCCTCGTATGCATCTCGTTCATTCCTCTGTGTCCATCTCCCTCCCTACCCCCCCTCTTCAGCCAAGCTATATCAGGGATTTGGTAAGTTAAGCTGCGTGTCCACTGGGTGCCTTTATGCCTTTTTAGATATGTGCATGATTGTGTAAACTCTGAACACTCTTCTTGTCTGGGTTGCCTCACATAACCATACGTAGCTGTATGACGTAGTGTTGTCTGATAGTTACAGTAGAATAAATAGTTTTAGTTTGTCATTAGCTCTAACATACTTTCAGGGGACCGTAAGACAAGCAAATGACACAAAAAAATGGAGCATCTTTGTTGTGTGCATTATTAAGATAATTCCATTACATTACATTGAGATATTCAGTAAAGTGAATGGGCCATGCAGGTGTTTTTGCTTGTTTTAACCCATTTAACACAAGTCTGTGCGTTTAACTTTACTGTTGAGTTTTATCAAAGCAAACCATGAGTTTGGTTAATGCTTTAATGTGTTTTTGAATATGTTTTGCTTCTCTCACAGCTACTGATTTCAGTTTATGTCTGTATGAATATATGAAAAGCATAGACTAGAAACTTACTGAAGGTAAGTAATCCATCACAGTGAAATTGATGTAATTATAATAATACGGTAATATGTAATACGAGGGATTGAGAGTAAACTGCTGAAGCTCTTTAATGGCTTGAGAAAAGCTGCGACATTCAAGAATTGTCTTACTAAACATGCATGAAATTACCAACTTCGTGGATTAATTTCTGATCCCCTATAATTTTTCAATGTAAAAGCTCATTTGGAGGGTTGGCAAAATAAAAGGCAACATGAAAGTCACTGTGATGGATTACTTTTTTAGGAAAGTTCCAAGTAGCTGTGGTAGTAGGTGATTTTTCATACTGCACCCAAATAAACTGAACAACTTGGAGGAAAACTGCATTCATAACTAAGAAACACTTAAGAAAATGGACAGCGGGAAGTAAGTATCCAGACAGAGATGACAGACTCCTTTTCTTAGACAGTGGATCTCTCTGTTGCTCTCCTCATCCAGTTGAATTAGTCAATAAAATCTTTTCTTGTGGCCCAAAAGTGGATTTTGGTAAAGGAGAGAAATACACACATACACGCTCACTCACACAGGTTGGAAGCTTCCCTTTGCTCATTAACCTTAGTCTGGCTCCACAATTTGCTCATAGGATTATATTTGTTTGTTTGTCTGTTTTGTAGCTTTGTGAAATAGACTTTTACTGACAGCTCTCTGGTTATTGGCTGACACCGTGCCCTGTGGGCTTTATGGAGCTGGCCACAGCTTGTTTACACATTGGGTGTGTGTGGACCTGGGTGGTTTGAGTGTGGTGATGGGATACATTTGTTAACAGTGGGGGATTTAGTGTTAAGTGGTGGGAGCATATTGAAAAGTCATGTGTGTTAATGTGTGTGTGTGTGTATGTGTGTGTGTGTGTGTGTGTGTGTTTGTGTCAGATTTCAGCCCGGATTCTTGAAGCCCACCAGAATGTGGCCCAGATGAGTCTCATTGAGGCCAAGATGCGCTTCATCCAGGCGTGGCAGTCCCTGCCGGAGTTTGGAATCACCCATTTCCTCGCCAAGTAAGTTTTGTCACAGATGACTGAAGTTGAGTAAATCTCTGATGCATCTTTATACTTACAGTGCATCCAAAAAGTATTCAGACCCATCTACTTTTTCACATTTTGTTATGTTGCAGCCTTTTGCTAAAATCGTTTAAATTCATTTTTCTCTCATCAATCTACACTCAATACTAGGGATAAAATGGATCACAAAACTCACGGTTTGGATCGTATCACAGTTTCGAGTCACGGATCGGATCATTTTTCGGATCAGCAAAAAAAAAGAAAGGAGACAAATATAACTTTGCTTTCTATTTGTTCTGTAAAGCACTTAAAGCGAGGAACTTTTGCCCATGGTCTTAAATGAAAACAATATTCAAGATTGCCAATGTTTAAAAAAAAAATCTTAAAAAACATAAAATATTCAATACTAATTGTTACATTGAAGTGCAATGATACATTCCTCCTATAAACATGGTAATGAATGAAACAATAGCTTGTATCCACATCATCAAAACTTGAAGATAACTTACAAACATGAACACAAGTCTTATCCTGCAGCTTAGCTTGTTGAACGAGCCACAAAACAAACATTCACCGGGTAAAAGTGCAACATAGCTAAGTAGCTGCTCAGCTGTTGCACATTAAACATCATATAAACATACCTGCAGATGTCACTTCAGACCCATTAGATGCCGGTTTGGTCGTTGCGCTTCAAAATCCCTGTTAGCGACATGCTGTCTGTCCCTGACTTGTACTTACAGCAGTTTGTTTACTTTGTCTCCAATGAGACATTAAATTTTGCAGTTAATCTGCGCTTCACATGTGTGCTGAACTATAGGGATACGATCCGTACGGATCATGGATCAACTACATTCCACCACTACTCAATACCCCATAATGACAAAGCGAAAACGGAATTTTAGAAAGTTTTGCAAATTCATGAAAAACGAAAAACTAAAATATCACATAAAATAAGTAGTCAGACCCTTGACTATGACACTTGAAATTTAGCTCAGGTGTATACCATTTCTCTTGATTATCTCTGAGATGTTTCTACATCTTGATTGACCTTGATTTACCACTTGTGGTAAATTCAATTGGACATGATTTGGAAGCACACACGTGTCTATATAAGGTCTCACAGCTAACAATACATATGAGAGCAAAAACCAAGCCATGAGGTTGAAGGAACTGCCTGCAGAGTTTGGAGACAGAATTGTGTCGAGGCACAGATCTTGGGGAGGCTACAAAAACATTTCTGCTGCATTGAAGGTTCCCAAGAGCACAGTGGCTTCCATAATTCTTAAATGGAAGACGTTTGGAACAACCAGGACTCTTCCTAGAGCTGGCTGCCCGACCAAACTGAGCAACTGGGGGAGAAGTGCCATGGTAACAGAGGTGACCAAGAACCTGATGGTCACTCTGGCTGAGTTCCAGAGATCCTATGTGGAGATGGGAGAAACTCCCAGAAGGACAACCATCATTGCAACACATCTCTTGAGTGAAAGACACAGGAAAGCCCGCTTGGAGTTTGCAAAAAAGCACCTAAAGGACTCTCAGACTGTGAGAAACAAGGTTCTCTGGTCTGATGAAACCAAGATTTCAAGATATTTGGCCTCAATTCTAAGTGTCATGTCTGGAGGAAACCAGGCACCGCTCATCACCTGCCTAATACCATCCCAACGGTGAAGCATGGTGGTGGCAGCATGCTATAGGGGTGTTTTTCAGCAGAAGGGACTGGGAGACTGGTCAGGGTTGAGGGAAAACTGAATGGAGCAAAGTACAGAGATATCCTTAATGAAAACCTGGTCAGAGTGCTCAGGACCACAGGATGGGCCAAAGATTCACCTTCTGACAGGACAATGACCCCAAGCACAGCCAAGACAACGCTGGAGTGGCTTAGGGACAACTCTGTGAATGTCCTTGAGTAGCCCAGCCAGAGCCCTGACTTAAACCCAATCAAACATCTCAAGAGAGACCTGAAAATGGTTGTCCACCGTCGGTACCCATCCAACCTGGCAGAGAAGACTGGCAGAAAATCCTCAAATCCAGCTGTGCAAAGCTTATCGCATCATACCGAAGAAGACTGAAGGCTGTAATCGCTGCCAATGGTGCTTCAACTAAGTACTGAGTAAAGGGTCTGAATACTTGTGTCAATGTAATATTTCAGTTTTTCCTTTTTAATAAGTTTGCAAAAATTTATAAAATCCTGTCTTTTGCTTTGTCATTATGGGGTATTGAGAGTAGATTGATGAGGGAAAAAAATAATTTAAATGATATGAACCTTAACAATTTTAGCATAAAGCTGCAACATAACACAATGTGAAAAAGTGAAAGGGTCTGAATACTTTCCAAATGCACTCTATATCTCCATCACCCACTCTCTCGGTTTTATGTGCTGACAGTGAGTCATTTTATCATTCGATCCACACATTTTTCATTTCATCTCACAGTGGATTCTCCTGTTCTCTGCAGATTCCAGGGAGGGAAGCGGGAGGAGCTGATTGGTATCACTTACAACCGTTTGATCCGGATGGATGCCAGCACTGGAGACGCTATCAAGACCTGGCGTTTCAGCAACATGAAGCAGTGGAACGTGAACTGGGAGATCAAGATGGTAGGGAACATATGGAATGTAGCAGTTTGATATCATAGCTTCCTATTTTTTTTGCTAATTTCTTACAGTTAATTTGCTGCCCTGATGTGAACAGAAACAAGACTAGGTCAAAACCTAGTATATGACTGAACCGTGTATGAAACGCTAGAGGGCTTTTCATTTGAAACAACGGATACAGGAAATGGTGACATTTAGCCGAGGCAACCGATTATGTAACTTCATCGCCCAGTCAGTCAGGGGCAGACATTTGCGTTTACAGGGCTGGCCCTGCTGTTGTGGTCCAGCCAACAATGCAGAGTTGGTTGTTAACATCTGCAGTTCTAGCAAACTCTTGGAGTGGAAGTCAATTGATCAAACTTTACTTACAATAATACTGTTTAATGAAGCTAGCAGCCTTACAAAAAGTTTTACAGTTAATAGATTTTTTTTTTTTGTCTCACACTGAATACGTCTACCAGAGTTACTATTGAGCCATGACTGTGTACTCTGTGTGCTTAGGTGACCGTGGAATTCGCAGACGAGCCCAGTCTTTCTTTCGTCTGTGCTGAGGTGGACTGTAAAGTGGTCCATGAATTCATCGGTGGTTACATCTTCCTGTCCACGCGTGCCAAGGACCAGAACGAGTCTCTAGACGAGGAGATGTTCTATAAGCTGACCAGCGGCTGGGTGTGAGCTGCCTCAAACCAGCAGGGGTCAGTGATTGCAGGCCAGGGGCCAGGAGGGGAGTGTCAGGGAGGTGCAGGGGGAGGGGGGGGTGGATTGTATGTATGGGTTTATTTTATTCTACTATTTCTCAGTCTTTTTAATTGTCTGGAGCTGTGCTGAAGACTTCAGAGCAGCACCACTGTTGCCATGGCTGACACCGTTTTTATTGTTTGGGTTTTTTTTTTTTTTTTTGCATTAACGCTGACAAGGTGATTTGTTAAAACACTAATATTCTGGTGAATGCAGTCCAGATGAACTTCGAACCTAAACTCCTGTGGTTGAGCAGAAGCCTTACACAAACCTGAAACAGGAAGTTTGTCTGCTTTTCCTGCAAACCACCTGCCTCCTCTCCTCCTGGACTGATGGCCATCAACTTAACGTCCATGACAACCCTTTAAAACACCAGATTTAATCCCAAAGATCTTTTTTTTCCTCTTTATTCCTCACTCTATCACTGTCTTTTCCTCTCTCTCTCTCTCTCTCTCTTCTAGAACTGGACTTAAAGAACTGGCATTTAAATTGTCAGCTAAAACATTTTGTGATTATAGTGCCACAGATACCTACAGTTTTATCGAATTATTTATCCGAAAAGGCGGACATCATCAGAGTCCAATCAAAAGGGTATCTCATATAAACAGTTGTGGCGGCTAATCGCAGCACTGTGTGTCCATCCTATCCAATCTATGAAGGGTTTAATCTTTTTGAAGTCACATGTAAGCACTTCGACAGTATACAGTCCTCTTTATGAAATAAGCTGTTGTTGAATTTCCTTTTTGCTTTTGTTGTCCGTTGTCTTGTTTGCTGTGTTTCATCAGAGCTTGTTCACAGTAGTTGTTAGTCGAGTCTCCTCATGTCCAAGCCTCTCCATTTGAATTCTCTCTTCTCTCTTGAAATTGCATTAACTGACAGGTCGGACATTGAGAGTCTAAGTTTTGCTTTGCTGAGAACACGCACTACAGTTCAGTGCTCTGGGATGAGTGTCCTGTGGGTTTGAAAATCTGATTTCCAACTGACCTAAATGTCCTTGCTGCAAAAATACATGTCCATCCCAACAAAAATTTAGTTTAGTATTCAGTCTGTCTAGTGTTCCTGAAAACAAGATGTCTTTCTTCTGAAAAGCTTTTGTTTGTGGGTACGTTGAACTTAGATTACTAATGCCACAATATATCTCAAAGACAAGTTTTGGAGAAAGTTTGCGTATTTAAGATGTTTCGTCCCATTGGCAGATTTTTACGCTTGTTTTTAAAACTTATTTTAAGACTCAACATCAAGCTAAATGGCTTTTCAAGATGGACGTGTCCATTTATTATATCCAAATTTTAGACGGTCCACTGCTTAGAGAAGGGATTTTCATCTTCGGATCTGGAAATGCGTGCATTCAAAAATCATGTGCCAAAGTGCATTAATATTCTCAAACATTCAGTCAACACGAGTTTTATGTTGCCAGATCTCTACAGTATGTTTGGAATTGCATCCAGGGATTTGAAACCCCTCGCATCTCTTTGCTCAGTGCATGTACACTACATAACAGGGGGGACACTAGTACTTTACTTTATTGCCATTCTGTTTCTCACACCATATAGTATTATTATTATTATTATTAATATTATTATCATTTTTATCATTACACACCAGCAAAAGGTCACAGAGTTTGAAGAATGAATATGCAAACTTTTTTTTTCCTCTGACCTCAGTATGAAGGATCAGTAAATGAAGTATTATTTTTTGTAACTAATGTAAAAACACAGGTTTTATAGAATTGTACAGTTTTTTTGTTTGTTTTTTTTCTGCTTTTTGGGGGGTTCGGAATTTTTGTTTGTTTTTTTTGTTTTTGTTTTTTCTTTCAGAAAAGAGGGGGGGAAGCCATCTGTCAACATGTGTAGTATTCAGAATCGTGCCTGCTTATGTTGTCTTACTGAGTTTTCAGATGAAGATAAATATGAATATATATGAAGATAACACTAGTCTCAAACTCCAGGTTTGATTAAGATGTTTGTCGAGTACATATTATAATTTTTTTTTCTAAAAATACAGATACATATGCCTTTTCAATGTGCTGCTTTTTTCTTTCATGTCAGCTTTGTTTTAGTTATTTTCTGCCTTCTATTCAACCATTTGTGGCTGATTATGTCCGTTTGCAGCCCCGAGTCACATTTTTAGGTCATTCTTTGAACTGACAGTGATACTCTGTGCATTTTTGCTGCAAATTGAATTTCCTCAGCGCCTTTTTTAAAAAAAAAAAAAAATACTTCACTTGATTGTCTGATTTTGCTGAAGTATTTCATTTAATAATGTCCATATGAAGGAAACCCCCCCACATTGTTTAGACCCTGGAGTTTGAGACAAATCAGCAAAAATGAACAGAGGCAAGAGAAAACCAAGCCTAGTCTGTGTTTTTTTTCTCTGATGTTTTTGTTTGCCTCCAGTGTCAGGAGCAGCAGTGCATGTCCTGCCGCTATGTTTTCTGACTGTAAAAAATGCATTTATTTTAAAAAATAAAAGTAATTTTTATTTAAACTGATTGTGTTCTGTATTCTTCATCATTTACCACAGAGCAGAATGTAATGTATCAGTTAAGTTGTCTCAGTTAATTAAGATAAAGTGGTCTGTGTGAGTGGTCTTTATGCTCCTGTCAGTCTTCACATGAATACAGGTGTCTAGGAACGCTATCTTGAACTTAATGTGTGGGTTGACAGTACTGATGTGTTGGATGACACTATTGATACTGGAATAGTGCAGTAGATAAAAGTGGTGTCCACGTATGGGTGCCAGATATCAGGTGGGGTAGAAGCTTATGAATTTTTTTTTTTTTTTTTTGTAAAACTGCGATTTCCAGGTTATAGAATAAACTTTCAAAGTCAATTCACACTGTTGTCTTACAGATATAAAACTTTTTGTGCTGTAAAATAAGATTAAGACATTGTAATTGCTGTGGGATGCAGATAAACTACAACCCACAGTAATAGAGAACAAGGATCGCATAGTTAAACATCAGCCTGAGAGGTTTATCTCAAGATTATATATAGAAATGTCAAATTGAAGACCTGAGGTTGTTCCTAAGGCATAATAACTTGACCATGCACATCTACAGATGCATCACCTGTACACGTACAGCACGTGTATTAGTTATGATTCGCCACCAGGGGGCAGTGCCGCATCACCTCTCTCCACTGCAGTCTCCCTCAGTGCCTTCCAAACTTTTTCAAAGGTATCTTTCCCCAAATCTGACATGTTTACCTGCAGAAACCAAGTGCCAGATTGAGGAGGAGATTAGATCTGAGAGCACCTGGAGACAGTCTGTCTATTTGCAGGCTTTTGCCCATTCCCCTACAGTGGCACTACACACGTCCGTCTGTCACCTGCTGAGCAGCTTGGGGATAGACATGGAGGTGTTAGTAGCCGTGATAACTGGGGAGCTGCTCACACCACCTGATACCAACAGTAGTATGATGTAGAATGGCAGCATGGGTTAAATAAAGGGAGGTTTTAGAAAGATGCTAAGGATGATGATTGTGAGCACAGGTGACAGTTAAAAGGTTGGATCAAGCACAGTTCATTCACTTTTTTCATGAAGTGTCAGGAACACTATGGCAGTGAATCAATCTTCTCTGCAGACACTTTGGCCTTGACACTTATCCACCCTTCAGTGAGCTGTGAGGTCACAATGAGGTGTGCATCATCGCAGTGAGAACAATGAATTGAATTCTGTGAGAACATCCTGTTCTTGTCAAAGATGGGTCTCAATCCAACACTTAAAGGGTAGGTTCACAATTTTTCAAGTCAGTCCTAAAACAGTAAGATGCCAAACTGAACACTGACACATGTTTTTCTTGCTGTAATCATTCCTCCTGTTCATACTGACCATTAAGAGGATCCCACCATAATACACTTTCAATGTAAGTGAAGGGGGACAAAATCCACAAGCCTGTCTGGAGAAACACAAAGAGGGAATGTTATACTAAAAATAGTGTAACTGTGCAAGATACTCTCTATATTTGACTAACTCAAGTCTCATATAAGCTTTAGATGGAATTTTAAATCATTTCCACTGTCCACTTCAAACATGGACAGTGGATATTGTCCCCCATCACTGACATTTTAAGCATGTTTGGAGGGTATTTCTAATGGTCGGTGTGAACAGCAGGAATGATTACAGCAAGCAAAACCTGTTTCAATGTTCATATGGCCACCTCACTATTGTTTCAAGACAGACTTGAAAAATTCTAAAACCTGTCTTTTAACCTGCGGGTTTGACCACAGTAACTTCTGAGAAACCCTTTGAAGTACTCATCAAATGAAGACACACTTGTAGATGGGATTTAGATGTGGATCTACACCTCTGTTATTATTCTCCTGCCTTTCTCCCACCAAGTCACCTCCTCTCTTGCCTCTGATGTTCCCTATATAGCTGTACTCCAGTGGGATCCGGCCCATTGTGTTCACAGTGTGTATGGGAAGTAAAGATATCTCAACGTTGGCTCCACCTAGTGACGTGGAATTCCATAGACCCCCCTTGGGAGGACAGGGTGGATGACGATATCGATGCGACAGAAGGGAACGTGGGAGATGACATTTATAGATTGTGTTGCTCGCAAAACAATTAAAATGCAGGAAGTAAAGGCATGAAAGAAATAACACAATGCATGGAGCAAAGCAGCACCTGTTGCCATTCAAGATAAAAGCTTTCTGGTTGAATCCAGTGCATAGTTCAGTTTCAAGGAAGTGTTGCTATGCTTTCCTCATTCCTGAAGTTCGCAGAGGGTTAAAGTCATTGTTAATGTCACAGAGATCTCTCTTTAGGAAAGTGTTTCTGACATTCACCTCTTTCGCCTGCAGTGAATGGAGTGCCGTAGGTAATGTCAACCATGGCAGCAGATGTGCTGATAAACTGGTTTCAGGTGAGCCTTGAAATTTCCTGGAGAAAAGTCTCCGTTTTCCCTTCAGACCAGTGTTTTGACCTTGTCTAGATCAATTGTTTTTTATTCTCCTCTAACTGCAGGCACCAACTGCCAAGAGGTAATTGTTAGAGCACATTTCATGGTGGCTGGAGGTTATAATACTTTCTGCAAAAGATGATGGAAAGTGATGAGATCCTACAGGTTTTTTACTGTGCTCTGCCATTTCTCCTCCTCCGTGTTTTGGGAGATAAGCTTATTAGCTTCATGGCCTTGAGCTACATGAGAAGATTGATACCACTAACATTTCGTCCAAAAGTAACAAATTCCACCTACCAGCACTTCTACAGCTCATGTTTTGTTTAATTTGTACAAAAAAAACCCAAAACATGTGAATACGAAGATTTGACATTTTACATGGAGGATACTATTTCTTGTCCGGGACCATTAACCTCCTGGAGTCTTCACTGGTTGCCAGGCAACTCTTTGCTAACTAACTCTTTGCAAGAAAGCGAATATACACAAAATGTCAAACTTTTCCTTTAAGTTGATTATAAAAGGATTCAATCTACATGCATTTTTTAATCAACGCCATACCTTAATGTTGCAAAGTGAATGTTTTTCAGCATGATTAAGAGCCTTAAATATTTTGATTTATAAATCAACAACAAATTACATAAACTTCACTAAATAGTCTGATGTGTTTCCAGTGTGTGTGTGTGTGTGTGTGTGTGTGTGTGTGTGTGTGCGCCTCTTTAATTCCCTTATGTGCTTTACAAAAACCAAATCATCTCTGGAAGTCTGCACTGCTCAGACTATTTTTTTTTATCTTTGCTGGAAAAATTAATTTAATACTCAGGGTGCGGAAAAATCCGATTCTCTCTTAAAGGGGAAAGTTTGGTCATCTTCTCCCAGTCCCTTTCCATTTAAAAAAAATTAATAAATAAACTTAAACGTAACATGCAACGTCACTACAGTTTATGGGCTTGACCTCTTGGATTCACGTATTAGAGCAAAAAAAAAGAAAAAAGGACAAATACGCCCTAAAAAGAACTCACATATGTTATCGCCATTATCTTGGACAGTTCAGTCTAGATACGTTTCCATGGAAAAGGCTTGGTCTGGGCTAAACACTGAAGCGTGCCAGGACTTTCATCTTGATGTCATCAATTACAATCTGGAGCTGCAGTTTAAGTTAAAAGGCTCTGTGAAAACATATGTTCTGGTCAAAGCTCTGTGCGGTTCAAAGGCTAAAACAACAATTCTACAGTGTAAACCTACAAATCATGTTCATTTTTGCTGTCAGTTAATCCAAACAAAGTTTTTCAGATAGCGTACGGTGAAAAAACAGAGTTAACTTGTTGAGATGTTGTTCAGACAGCACGAGAGCTTTTAGATAACTAGGGGGGAAAAACTGTTTTAAAAGATTAAGGAAGAATTGAGGAATTGAGGAATCAACGTATTGATCATCGTTTTTGTCATTGACTCACACACTGGAAGTAGTTTCCGTCATTCTACGGTATCTTTCACCTATTCTTTTGAAAATGGTTGCATGCATCTCATCAGTTGGATGAGTACTGGAAGCCTAAGGTCATCCACCTTGTTAGCTTTGCATCATGGTCCAGGACATCACGCATGCAGTGTACATTAATTATAAACATGTCATTAAAGTCTCAGAGCTGATCCGGGGGGTATCTTCTCAGCTGATGAGGTCATGTCAAATGGTGTTTATAAAGCTGACATGGGCCTGTTGTGAGCCAAGATGTTTGCGTCATCACTTTCTACGGCACGCAAGAATTGTATGGTCATGCATACATAAACAAGTATATACAAATTGCAGTATGCTTTTGTGTGTGTAACGAATTACGTCTAAAGCTACAGATGTTGTGTATTCCAGCTCATGTAACATTTCAAGTTGAATCTTCTTTCGGGCTATTTGCTGTGGGTGTCTTTTCTAAAGTAATCCACTTCTCCCCCAGGGACCTTTTGGCTTTAAGCACAGTTGCACAAAATTGTGTAATTTGCATCGCCTCGCTCACAAAAACCTGTTTTGTTTACCCAAGTCTTGTTGTTCAGCTGTGTTAACGCAATTTAAAGGGCTGTCGCTGTTAACAAATACATTTGGGACAAACAGACAAGCGTCGGATTCCTTTTTTCTTTCTTTTCTTGGTGGTGGAAGAACCTGTCTTTGCCTGGGGGCATGATGGGAATCTGACTTGTCCTGGGAGATATTTTGTCAAAATCATAACACTGCCAGAATCAATAAGAATTCTGCTTCGGAAAAACAATTCAAACTCACTGCATAGTCAGGCTTAAATGGGACACTAGGGGCAGATCAATGAAGGCATTTTATTAAGTATGAACTATGCCTCAGTGCAAGATGCAAGATAATTCAGGTGTTTATAAATCGATCCCTTTGGATCAATGACCTCAAAAAGAGCCTCTAATGCCATCACCTTTTAAGACCTCACTGGTGCTTTCTCTCTCAGTTCCAGCTTCCTTTTTATTACCTGAATTTGCTTCCAATTGTTCCCACATCAAGACATAATAAGAAATAAATCCCTGCCAATTCCAAAGTCTCAGCACTCCCCATGTCCATCTCTGTATCTCCATGTTATCTCCCTTTTGTTACGGGTATGACAGTGTGACACCACTTGTCCTGCTGACAATAAAGACCGAACTGAGATTGCAAAATAAGTGGATCCTTGGCTCTTTGTGTTACCCAGAGGGCTCTGCTCATTGATTGGCTAAATTAGCTGCTTTTGACTGTTATCTGGCAAACAAAAGATAAAGGGAAGAGAGTGAGCGGGTTACTGGAAGGCAGGGGGAAAGACCTAGATATAGACCCATCCTAATATTTGCAATGCTGTATTTATAAATGAGGATACAGGGTGTAAAAGAGACATAAAGGGTCATATTAAAGGACCTCTTCAATAATGTAGAGTGGGAGACTTCAATTAAATTTTTGGGTGTCTTAATCCTTTAAAATGACAGAGGTTACTTCATGCATTGAGAAATCCCACGCACAACCACAGCAGCCACACACACATACACACCTATCATTCAACTGTCTGACTGCCATGATGGAGATGGATGTAGTTTGTGGAGGTTAATGGCGTGTGGCTCCATTACAGAGTCTTTTGCCCAGCGAGTTGCTCTGAAATCTGACTTCAGCACACCCCAGAGTATTAACTTTGATTCAGGATGGCTTCTTCTTCAGAAAATCCTGTTTTCACTCCTGAGTTAAGCTTCTGCCTGTAGGGAAAGTGAGATTAAAATGTTTCTACAGTGTTGGCACGATGCACCATACTGTAAAAGCAGAGGGGGAAAAAAAGAGAAGACTGAAACACATCTCACAGTTGAAGTGTTTTGCATTCCATGTTGTATTTCTTTTGTACACTATAGTGAAGCAGCTGTAGGATTATTGACTATTTCCACCTTAACTGTCCTGTGATCCTGATTCTTCCTGATGAATCACAAAAAAATGAACACTTTTATTTATAGGGATTTATTAATGCAGTGTTAATTGCATCACCACAACATTTATATTGCAACGCTAAGCTGACATGCATTTCCTGGCATGTGTTCTAGCACCTTTTTGCACATCTTGCACTATCATTCTTTCTCATCTATCTTTCTTTTCAAGTCCACTGATCTTCAATAGCTTCATGGTTGAAGTGATACAGTATGTCTCTTTCTATTGTTGCTAGAAATTGACAGTAAAAAGGAGAGGGAAAGCATGAATTGGTCCGGGATGAAGACAAGACACCTCGCTGTAGGTTAAAAGGTGAAGTTCTGTTGAAGCTAAACAGAGTAATATTGTAAGATTAGCGAGACCTCCTTCTTTCCCTCAGAACCCAGCAGTCTGAATTTAATTAAATATTGATTTTTTTCATATTAAAACTACATGCGTCATTGATTGGACGACCAACTTTTTATTGGTAATGCAGAATTCAAAACAGGCACTCAGAGCACATTTCTTTGCTATATTTTATAAAGCGACTAAGCATCAATGATTGATCTAAGTATGACAACCATTACTTGTTGCTGCCTGGGAATATGATGGATGGTTGATATCTGCTTTAAATCTAATTAAAGTGGATGTCTTTGGCAAAGGAGTATTCCTATGACTCGTCTCAAAATTCACACTTAAGTAAAGTAAAATCCTCATCGGAAATGATGTCAGCATAAGCAGTGTGAATAATACTTTGCTGGGATCATTTTAAGGAAGTGACAGCAGTGACTGAAAGGTCATATGGATAATTCCTATAATCCCTTTGACAACCATTGTACTAGAATGACTCATTGTAAAATGAATATGCCTTAGAAAGTATGTAATAGCCATAAAAAAGTGGTTCTGCTCAAAAGAGACTTCTCTGCAAAAGCTTGTTTGTATTTTCATGCTACGCTGAACACAATTCTGCATGTAACAAAAGAGCTTGATTACTCCAGGTGTATTCAAATTGACGCTGATTACCAATGGATTTAAAGTACAATGCACTCAGGCATAGAAAGCTAATTGAACATGAGAAATTGGCAAGATTCATACAGAAAGACAATACAGTAAAGCAAAACAATGTCTTAAAAACCACACAGAGGTTCGCAGTTTATTCCCTCATCAAACAGGCTGGGTTCTTGTGTGTCTAATGTGATTGGTTAGGGGCCACATGTGAGAGATATTCTATCAGGCCCTTGCAGGTAAAATCAATACCAGATCCGACGACTAAATATTTTCTTATTTCACACTACTTAAAGGTTATTAAAGTGCATTGTTACACATGACCTGGTTCGATAATGTGAAATGTGCATGAAGGGTGCAGCGAGGAGCCGTGGAGCACTCGCACACATGCTAGTTCCTCACTTGACAAGTGAAAATTAAACAAGAAGTTTCAGACACCCCCCTCTTCATATAAACACACAGTCCACCTCCCTGAATCCTAATGGAGAGTGGCGAGTTACATGAAAGAGCCACAAAACTACTCTGATGAAAGAAAATCAAACTTATACTGTTTGATATTCTCTGCTTGGCACAAAGACGCGCATAAAATCTCAAATGAAACTCACACAGCGCGCACATACACACACTTTTTGAAGTAATCTATGCATGTCAGCTAGGCCACAATAAGACATGTTTTTCTCTCTAGCGAGCTCTCATGCAGTTCTGTAACCAGTGTCTGATGTGTGTTTTTCATGCCTCACACTGTGCAGAGTAAACAACGCACCACATGAATTCAGTGTTTGATTAGTGCAGCAGAGAGACAGAGAAAGAAAAAAAAATGAGACAGAGAGTGTATTGGGGAGTGTGTGAGTGTATGGCAGCCATCTGGTCTTGTGGGGAGATGAGAGGCAACCGTTCCATTCCTCTATCGTCAGATCTCCGTGTTTACCCTGCTCACCACGGGGACTGAGGCACCTAGTTCTCCCTAATCTAGCACAGCACCGGGTGTAACACCACGGCCTGAAGGATGTTTATGTTTTCCAGGATTTTACTGGGAGGAATGGAGGGTGTGCGGGGGGGGGGGGGAGAAAGGGGGAAAAGGATGGAGCCAAGGGAGAAGCAGTGCTAGGTAGAGCTCTCTGATAGCAGCTCTTGCCTCCTGTGGGAGTGCTTTAATGATGGAAGACATACTTATTGTATACAAGGAGAGGGAAAGTCACTGATTAACCTCTCAACCCCATGGATTCTTTGGTGGGTCCATCATTACAGGCTCATGCTGTGTATATGAGCTAATTTCAAGCCCACACAATTTTGTATTGAATGCAAAGGGGAGGCCATCATAAAAGAAAAGAGGTGTCTGGGGAATAAATATTTCACTGACTGTAAGTATGAAATATGTCATACTGGTGTAATAATGTGTACAAAATGATTCATGAGATTTTTTCCATTTACTGTAATGGTTCAGGCTAAAACAATTGACTTGGATTTGAGTATTATTACTCCTACTGTAAGAATGATTAAGCACTGCAGATACAGAAGGTGATCTTCGTGATGATCAAACAGCATGACAAAAAAAAAAGTTTAAAGCCAATTAACGAAAAATATAATTAGAATATGAGGAGCATCAGTTTTCTGAGGGAAACAGATGCTTCAGAAAATTATTCATGTAAAACTAAGTGACATTGCTCTAATGAACATTAAACCATTCTGCAACTTTGGTATGATCCCAAAAAATATAAATCTGAAAGTAGTATTGCCACTATTGCTTTGTATTCTTTAATTCTTGTGTCTAAATGAGTCCATACTTGAATACTAAACAGAATTCACCGAAATAGCTGCTTACTTTTCCATCTCCATCCCCAAAGATTCCAGTCCTATAACACAACTCGGAAACTTTAGGCAATTTTAGCAAAACCTG
This sequence comes from Thunnus thynnus, assembly GCF_963924715.1. Taxonomy (NCBI): domain Eukaryota; kingdom Metazoa; phylum Chordata; class Actinopteri; order Scombriformes; family Scombridae; genus Thunnus; species Thunnus thynnus. The sequence goes on from NC_089532.1 coordinate 12,593,577, forward strand.
GAAAGATGTTTTGGTGTCTGTGGTGTGTCATGCATCCAAAACCCAACCGCAGCAATGAACTGAGCAATAAGCAGTGCAGTGTGAAGCTTTCAGCGTATTTATTGGGCCATCACTCTGCAGTCTGTTACTGAGACTGGTAGTACCGTACAGACTTTGACTTGGTTCAGCGTTTCACCTCTTTCATCAGAGCAAATCACCGGTCGATTCCCCAAGAGACTCAGCAGCCTGAATTCCCAAACTCACCGGCAGGAAACAGCTAATGCCCTTTTAACCCACTCTACTCGTGTGTGTTTGCACGTGTGTGTGTGTGTGTATGCATCATTTTCCCCCCTTTGGCCACTGTCTCTTTTTTTCCTCAACCAGGAAAAAGTGACTCATTACTCCAAAAGTGTTTGCTCATGTAGGGGGGCCCAGAGCTACAGTTCTGTAGTCTAGCACTGTATCCAATACCTTCTTATTGCTGTCCAAGTGGCCTCACAGCTATAGCAGCAAAACATATGCTCTAGATCCAAATTTAAACTCAACAGAAGAGCTTGTGTAAATCAAAGTGGATTGTCTGAAGGTAAGCGTAAAAAAAAAAACTGTCCCTGAAGACTCAGGAAACATTTTTCAAATCTAAATTCTTGCAATGAACTATTTCCACATGCTGTACCAGATGGTTGAGCAGCTTGCTGTAGTGTGGAATCGAGAAGCCAGACAAACTGTAATCTGATCCCAAAGAAGCTTCAAGGGCTGCAGAAATAAGGAACATTCATTTTTGATTATTGGTGTGTGCCAACTGCCAAGTCCATTTTTGGGTTTTTTTTCCCCTGCATGGATTAGGGAATGATTTGTCTGGGAGCATTTTGCTGTTGTCAAAGTGATAGTAAATACATTTTATTTATAAGTGAAAAACTGAAAGACATCTGCCTTTAATACAGCTGGTCTTACATGCTTACGAGGACACCTTAAGAAGGCTAAAAGTCTTGCAACAGACTCCTGTAGACATGCAAAACTTCTGCAAAGTGTTTTCAATGAATTTTGGAAGCTGGAGAAATCAGGAACATTCATATTTAATTACCTGACTGTTGTTTGTCAGACACAAGTGAATTTGTTTATCCTTTATCATGGCTTTTTCCAGTTGACCCGAGGACATCTGCTACGGTACAACTGGTCGTCTGATTATCATGACAAATAATGATTGCTTAAATGCTCATCATCTCCCACTGCAGCATGTTAATGATCAGCAGCGAAGACCCAGAGGCAAAAAACAGAAGCGCATTAGACTTGAACTATCTCAGACGAGGCAGTGGCGTCCAAGTCTGTTCAAAATGAAGACAGAGCTTTTAGAAGCAGCCAAATCTATCAGGAGAGGAATTAATACTCTGTAGGGACTTTGACTCACAACCAGCCAAGCAAAACATTAGACAGACCCAATCATACACACACTCACAGACATACGCACAGTTTTCCACTGCCTCTGTGTGTGAATTCCCATGGAACAGATTTCTGTTGGCATGGCTGTAGAAACAAAAGATGGTGGTCAACAGCTGCTGGCTGTTTAAGACAGTCATGAACATTGACACCTCTTACACATCTAGCAGTGTGCTGTTGGAAAATATTCAGGTAGTGTCTAAACAAGTATGTGTGCAAAGTTAAACTACTTTTTTTTTCATGATGACCTCGGGGGAATTGCTCATTCAGTTCTTGTGGGGGGAAAACTAGTGTGCCAGAGATATTTAAGGTTTGAGTTACAGAGACCAGGTAATAAAAAACATCCAGTAACCTCTTCAAATAGTCTAGGCCTGTCCAAAGATATAATTCAAAAGAGCTACGTCATTTTTTATGGTGACCTTAGGGAATGTCCCAGTCACTCTTCATTCATGCTGTGGGGTGGATGCCTATTTTAATCTGAGGTATCTAAAGGATGGATTTATAGTTATTCGGTTCTGTCTTAAAACAATATTCAGGTGCCCAAATGAACATTGAAACAGGTTTTTCTTGTCATGATCATTTCTCCTGTTCATACTGACCATTAGAAGATCCTTTCGTAATGCACTTACAATGTAAGTAATACGGTCAAAATCCACAGTCCTCCTTCTGTGTATTTAAAAGTTTATCTGAAGCTAATATGAGGCTTCAGTCATCAAATTTAGTCAAATCAAATAGATATCTTTACTTTTTAGTGCCAATGTTCCTCTTTTTGTTACTACACTTCCTCTGCAGTTCGACAGGGAAACACTGTCTGAGGAAACACAAAGAGGGAATCAGATGTTAAAAAGACAGTAAATGTGGCAGATATCCACTTGATATGACTAACTCAGACTGCTGAAGCCTCATATAAGCTTTGGATAAACTGTTGTGCACTTTTGCACAAAATGACTGTGTGGATACACTGTGGATTTTGGCACCCATCACTTACACTGAAAGCACATTTGAAGGGGATCTTTTAATAGCCAGTATGAATGGGAGGAATGATTACAGTGAGAAAAACCTCTTTCAGTGTTTTAAGACATACCCGAATAGTTGTGCACCTATCCTTTAAGGTTTGAGTCACAGAGACATAAAATATAGTTTTTTTCCCATTCTTATCCTATAATATCCTATAAAAAGTCACTTTTAAGAATACTGCAACCTAGGTTGTGAAGGCTTGTCTATAAACAAGAAGGCAAAGGCAAATCTATTTTTCTAGTAGTGACCTCTGGGAATTAGGTTTCATTCATTTATTGTTTTGGGAGCCCACTATAATAAGATACATATAAGGAAGTCACAGAGACAGGATGATAAACATCATTAATTATTATTGTACCAACCATAATCTGTAAAATCCCAGTAGGGACTTCAAGTCAAGTTCAAGGCATGTATAAATTATTGTTGAATTGTAACAATTCAAACGAGTTAAGCTACTTTTGTGCTTTTTACAGTGACCTTGGACAATGTCCTAATAATTGTTCATACTGTGGGAAGCCTGCTGTAAAGAAATATTCAGTCACGGAAACTAGGTTATAAAAGATAATTACATAATACTTTTGCCACCATTTTAGTCCAATAGTCATTTAAAGTGTCAGTTGTGTCAGTTAAATATTGGATCAGGATTGGCTTCCAAACTATTCGGGATGTCACAAATCATGCTTGCAGGCTGAGCACAGAGAGACTGTCCACTTTCAGACGATGAAAACTCTGCACATATATCATTGTGCATAATGAAGCTCAAACATCCAACTATAGGAACAAGACGTATTTTTGAGTGGAAGGGGGCTTTAAGTATATATTTTTTGAGTTTTGAGTCTAAAAACTGCTTTTAAAACGCCTTAGATTGGTAAATTATTTTGCAAAATATTTCTCTAAGCACAAAAATCCACTCATTACTTCATTTTCCTAAGCTTTAGCTTTGGTATTTTCTTCTTCACACTCATAACGAGACTTCCAAAACAGGCGCAGACGTGGTAAATGGAGGTTACGTGGTAGTGTCACACTGTACGTGATTGGCGGGCGGGTTTGTGTGTCTGGGAACCTGCTACTGGTTTCCCCATCCACACTCCACACACACTCACTCACAGTCACAGACGGTCGCTCCACAGAAACGGCAGCAGGAAAAACAAACTCTTCTCCCGCGGCTCAGAAAGCAACAACTGTCGCAGAAGTGAAGTCGACGCGATGTTAATCCCGAAATGCTACCGTTTAGTCTGAGTGGACAGCTAACAATAAGGAAGAGGCTGCTGAAAAGTGGGTGAACTGTGACAGCTGGAGAAATTAACCGACGGATTTGTGGACCGCACGTGGGGGAAAAGCATCGTTGTAACACATTGGTGAGTAACGTTAACGCCAGGTGTACCCTCTGTTTTAAAGAAAACAGTGTACATATTAGTATTAGTAGTTTACTGCATGGAAAAAGTTTAATTGGTGTTTTCATCCCCGCCTAGGAGCCGTTTTTTTTCGCGGTATCGATAAATAACTGGCACTTGTACTGCGTCAACAACCTTTCAGCCACTTCACGGTGCGCGGGCGTGTAGTTCACCAACTGTTTGTGCACGTGCAGGTTTTGCGCTACAAAACTGTCCTTTTCAGGTTTTATGAACTAAATGTTGTATTTTTAAACGTTTCCATTGAGCGTTCAGGAGCAAACCTTGTAATTAAGTGATTTTTCTTTTGCGTTAAAAAAGCAGTCTTAGTTGGGAGTTAAAACAAATTATCAGTTTTTTTTTTTACACGACAAATCATTTTTATTGTGCTGACGCAGGTGTGGCGCACCTTCTTATGTTGGAGCTGTCGTTATAAAATGAAGCTGTGGTCATGGTGTAGGTATTGAAAGGAAAACTAAATGTCTTTCCATCTTTGTGCACAGCCTTAACTCATTCAATATTTGATCAGAGTGTTAGCTGGGAATGTAAATATTCCCGTGAAATTCCAATCAGCCTAGGCAAGTGAATTTGGGTGTTGTCCAACTTGAATAGCTGAGTATTGTGGTTGTTGGCTGCCCTACTGTATCATCAGTCTGTTTACTCTTCTTTCATATGATTACAACATTAACTTATGAGATCATAAAATCCTCGCTTAATGCCTCAAAGCATTATGGTCACATTTTGAGGCTGCAAGAAATCAGATGTCGGTGATTTGTGCCTATGTAATTGAACCATATGGAATGAGGTGTCATCTTAAATGATGATCATTTGGATCATCATTAGTGGTTGTTTTTCTCTAAGTGTAACAGCATTTAGCAATCATATAACCAGGCTGAAAACAGGTTTTTGGTGTTGTGTTTCCAAATAAATGTTAAGTGTGTACTTGTGTGTGCTTAAGTCGGGCTGGCCCAAAACATAAGCAAACTAAGCAGCTGCATACGGCCCCTAGGGGCCAGCTATGGGCCCCAAAACATGCTAATTTTGGAAACATCCTTGCTTTGGATGGATGAGACTGTGTTTTTGACATAAGGATTCTGAAAAAAGGTTTTTACGAGCATTCACCAAAATTCAGGATACACAGCTTGAATCTGTACATTGACAACAGTGAAATGTGAAGTCCTGCACTTTATTTTAATTACATTTTTAATATCTTTCCAAAAATGCATGGGCTGGCTCTTTGCCAAGTCCAGAGATAAGAAAAAGCTAGTTGTATTTTAATATAAGTATCTCTGAAGAGCAATTACCACATTCCCCCCCCCCTGCATCTCTGTGACAGGTTGGGACCTGGCAGGCAGTTTCGTGCTGATTAGCCAGGAGGCTCCTAATCCTACCCTTGTGCCTCCCAATGGCGTTCACTAACTCACTTACGTAAAAATATTGCTTCCTCCTATGCAGGAGTTGAGGGCTTAATTTGCTCTGACACACCATAAAAGATAAGCCTATACCATTCCCTGTACTTCAGTGTCTAATTACAGTCAGCATACTGTAAACTGTCAAGCTGGCTCCCTCCCTGTGTGTCCAACACCTCAGCTTGTTCTGCCGCCAAAGAGGACAGATATCCTTGAAGGCAGACATAAAGATCCTTGTTTGTTTAGTGGATCATATAATGAAAAGAGCCTCTTGAGTGTTTCTGAGAAAATGACACAAAGATTTGTAGTCCCTCTGGAATCTCAATCACTGAGGCTGTGGTCACCTTCCCTGCATTACAGAAACAATGAGCTCTGTGCTATGATCATAAACAACACCTCAGTTTTGCAATACGTACTTTAAGTAGTAAAGTTTGGCAGACGGCTGATATTTTTTTGTCTGTTTACCTTAGTTTTTTTTTTTTTTGCTGAGACAGTGCCATTGCTTTTAGCTCATCCTTATGCAAACTAAACGTAGATTCACTTTTGTTTGTTAATGCATCAAGCTATTGCGTCTGTATATAATGGAGTCATTGTGGTTATGATCTCTGCAGTTGTGTTGGAGACATCCATTGGTAAGTGCTCTCTGTTAGTGTATATGCTGTTTACCCTCCTCTGTTCAGTCCCTCTCAAATGTTTCATTGCCATAAGGTGCAAGGCTATAAAGAATGAGCTTATTTGGGGACCCGGCATGTCATTCATTGATTCATGGTTAGTCCGTGCCTTCCTGGCACTATATAACCTTCATTAGCAGCTGAGTCACCCAGGAAAATGAATGGGTTCATCCATATATTTCCTTTTTGAGGGAAAAGAGTAAGGTCCTATTCAACCTCCTGCTTTGATGGAGCTATTCTGTTTTTTGATCAATGGTCTCCATTATTTTATTCCATAAAATAGACATCAGTGGGACGTACAGTATCTGTTCTTGTGTAAATTGTCATTTATCTTTTGTCCAACAGTATACAATGTACACTGAAGATACAAATTACTGGGGCAGGCCAAAAAAAGATCAATGAAATTATGAAAAAAGGATCTTTTTGGCAAAAACTGGTTTAAATCCTTTACTCTCCCACTCTCCCCTTCGAAGTGCTCTCCTCTCTTTGAGCATTTCCAGCAAACTGCTCTAATGTGCCCTCAAGAACAAAACAGTTTACAAATTACAGTAATAGCATCTCACAGATTAGCCAATTGTTGATGCTAACATGGGGTTCCCCATTCATTATCTAAAAAGCCAATGCTGAACATTAACTTTTCAACTGTGAATAACCTAGAATCTCTGTACTGTTCAATTAAACAACCTCCTTTCCTGTAATTTCTTGTCTCGCCAAAGTTGTCATGCACACAGTAAAAACAGTGTGGTTCAGGCTTGGCGTCACACATGAAAAGATTTGGATTTGGTTGTGAGGAGTCCAGATGCCCTGCTCTCTCGAAAACCAAACAAAAAAGACTCAAAGCCCACTATATCTGAGTGTCAACTAAGATAACAGGGTTGATACTGAATTTGGAGAACAGAACGGTTGAGTTGCAGTACTGGTTGTCATTTCTATTGGGACAGATAACTAAGATAACTAATAAAGCCCAATGATATCATGTTGTATTATAATTTCCACTACAGCAGCATGTCAGTTTTGACAAAACCAAGCATATTTGAAGACTGAGATGGTAGAAAAAACAATGTTAACGAGCTTTGCTGACTGGCATTTACATTGAGTTGGGTCTGATGGAGGTATTTGGTGTTGGATATCAAAACTTGGACAGCTAAAGCAGACCTGAAGTCATGCCCAGCTTTGGCTTAGCATTAACAAAATTTCCTGTTTTAGAACTGTTGTTCTGTGGTGCAACTTTGACTTACTGTTTCACAATCTAGTCTCAAAGTTTTGCTACCTCACACAGAGGGATGCGAAAGGGATTTATTTCCCCAAATGACGTTTTGGAGAAGTATGTTGCTGAAATACTACTCACTAACTCACTCGTTTTTATGTGTCATCTTATTAAGTACCATAGTTTCTCTTCAGCATGAACTGGAATGTGTAGAAGAATAATAGCCTAATTCTTGATGTTATTGGCCCTTATCAACAAACATACGTATAAGTGATCTGTGACTGAAATGTTTTTAGTGTTGTTTGAGCGTTGTCTATTATTGGTAGCTTGATGCAGCACTAATTTACAAACTTACATTTGAATACATCACAGACTGGTGTTGATACGACAAAAACAGCGGAGTAGAATGTAATCTCTCAATTACACTATGTGAAGTAACATTTAACCATAGACTGTAAAAAATAATGGATGTAGCCACCATGAAGTCACCCATTGGTTTGTGGACTGCTGCTTTAAAGTCTCGAGCTTTCATTTTGACTGTCGGCGTTTTTGATTTTTACAGCCAGAAGTGACCATATTTGGAGCTGACCATATTGCTAGCTGCTATCTGCTAGCTCGGTAAGCAAGGTGTATTTACAGTCTATGGTTAATTGTGATAATGCTAATGCTAAAAACAGACTTAAAACCATTAAAACCAAATGTCATTACCAGAAAAAACTGAACATCCAATTTCTTAGAAGGCGTTTCAGTACAACCAAACACTGAAGAAGACTTTTTCAGGCAACCAAAATGTTACAATTAACTGAAAACACACTGAAATAGTGATGGCTACTCTGGGGTTATGCCACGGTTACGTTACCTAACCAACGTTGTGGCTGTGGCAGTGACTTGACTGTGATGGAACCCACCTGTCACTCAAAGCGGCCACGCCCTTAATTATGCATAATTTTAAGCCTTTATTAAATTTAAACAGGTAAGTTATTTAAACATTCACCCACTGTACAGTTGTCATGAATGTGGAAATTAGCTATAGAGATCAAAACTGTTTTTTGTACCAGGCTGTAAACATGTTTATTTCTGCTGTAAAGTTGGGCATTTTAACATAAAGGTCTATGGGGATTGACTTCCTTTTGGAGCCAGCCTGAAGTGGCCATTTGAGGAAATGCAGTTTTTGGCACTTACACATTGGCTTCATTTTTCAGCTCCAGAGGTTGCTTCTTGCATTTACCATCAGTGCACGTGACGATGTTGGACACTGCTCTCTCAAAGTGAAACTGTTGTATGACATCACTCTCTAAAGATGTAATTTATGAAGAAACGTGTGCTGTGGGATGTTCTTCTTTAAAATCAGAGCCATGTGTCAACATGAGACTTGCATGAGTCACCTTATTGGGCGTAGATAAGGAAGATGAATTGCTACTAGGGGATATATTTATTACCGATATATCCCTCAAATAGCTCTTTATAATAGTGAGATCTTGCCAAAACGTCCTCACTTTCTACTTTAGGTGCAAAACTAATTAGTTCTCAAATAGACAGAAGTACAAGCACACAAACATACAAAACCTACATGTCACTGTTTTCAATTGCCCTTCAGTCTGCCTTAGCTTACAAATCCACATCTGTACTGTACTGCTCACTACTTCATAACTATGTGAGCTGTTTCTGATGAATGACTATCTAAATAACTCTCAAACCAGCTGCCAGCATTTTAATTACACAAGCAGTCAAGTAAACATACTTGGTATTTCTTTGCAAGATGTTTTTTTTTTTTTAAGCCTGTGCCAACTGCTGGTTTGGCTTCAAGTCTCTATGTGTTTCCAAAGGAAATTAAAGATGGTGACATGGGTGGCTACACATTCAGGGCCCATATCATCCCCATGTCTTTTGGGTGCCTTTCCTCTACAGTACCAGCTGCTGTTCTGCTGCTGAGGCAGGTTCTGAGGAGCAGGATGTGTTGATGCTAAAAGAAGTGGCTGTGCATTTTACTCAAAGGCCACACTCCAATGAGGTCTCAGGAGAGCTGTGAGTACTGACTGAACAGATTTCACATTAACACACTGGGCAAGAGTGGAGCAAGGAAATGAGCATGAACAGTGCCTTTGACTGCTTGGCCATACACAGCCACAGTTAATGAAGTGTTTTGAAAGGGGCTATGCTTGGAAATGGGGTGATAAACAGCTGTAAAATATATGCACGTTGTTTTCACTGCTACAGAATTGCCATGGCTCACTCCAATACAACTGCTCAGCCCTGCACTGTGCATTGCATAAGACGGCTCAAAGTCAAACCATAAGCTATGCATTGTAGCTGGCTACATTTCACTGCCTAGAGGCTCCTGTCTGCTTCTTCTTCTTCATTCTGTTCTTCCTCACATCCCCCATCCCCTTATCCCTCCCTCCTCGTCATGCTTCAGTGGGCCACCTGAGGGGGGATATGTGCTCCCCTTTTGCCTGGTGACAGCTTGCGGGGAGATGTAGGCAGCCTTCCTTCTCAGCTGGAGGACGGTGGAGAAGAGGGATAGATTAGGGCTTCCACAGAGAACCCCGCTGGGCTGATTTGCTACTTGAGAGCAACAGGAACAGTGACTTTTCAACAATTAACCTTGGATTTTTAGTTTTGTTTTCCTCGGAGTACCTTCCAGTAAGTGAGAAGGGAATGAGATATAAAAGGATAGATGGTAAGAGGGGAAAGTGTGAGCTCATTTGGAACAGTTAGTGTCTTTATGTAAATGAGGATGAATACATTTGTGTACAGTATGTATCAATGTATAGGTTGGTTGATGTGTGAATAATGAATGATCTGATAGACTTTCTTGTATATTCTTATATTCAGAGGACATAATTTCCAAGTCTTTGAGTGCTGTACTGTTTGTCCACTTTGAGGTTGGACTTGCACAGTACAGGTCTTTTGGTCTTTATCAGAGCTCACTATGACTTGCAGACACAGCGAAAAAAACACTGTTTTTTTTCCAATGTCTGGCTTGATTAAATGGCTCTGACTGAATGAGCTTTCCTGCTTTTGACAGAGGGTTGAGTGAAAAACAACTTTGTGCTCTTGTTTAAGGGTGTTATATTTTATATAGGAAAATAAGATGTTTCCTGTTTCCTTGCTCAGAGTGTTGGAATGAAATTATTAAAATTCCAATGAAAGGCATATTTACTAGCTGTTCTAATTACACTCCACAAAATCTTGGCCCATGTATTTGTTTACTGTGAGGTCTTGCATTGCTGAAAGAGCAGAGAGGAAAGGAGATGAATAGAAAGAAATTTTGTAAATGTGGAGCTACTACAAACACAAATACTACTACTTAAAATAATCCTTATAATCTCACAATAGTAGATTTTCTAAAACAATAATGTGTGCATGTTTACTTGATGAGTTTCATTGTCATTTTTAAAATTAAAATTTCTTTGAGGCTTTCCTAATTTTCCTAATTCCACACTTTTATAGGAAATATGGACATTAACCAGAACATCTATGCAATATAATGCATTATAATATAATGCACTGCAATACATTCTACCATAGTGAAACCTGTTGTGAGCCGTTGTGTCAGAGAGGTGATGATTCTCAACAAATTTTGTTGACCCTGTGTACACATTACACACTTTACTTTTCCTTTTTAATGTAGGCTAATTCAGTGTGAAACCAGCACTAACTACTGTCTCAGAAGTTACCATAGAGCAAAGATTAAACATCCAACTCTCCAGAAATACTGCTTACTGTAGGTCCAAACATTTTTATGTTCCACTGAAAGTTCCTCCTGGGCTGACGTAATCCTATTTTAGCAATGACCACCAGTCAACAATGGCAGCCTTTCAGTCGCTGACTTGGGGGGTGGAGAAGTTGGCTTGTGCACTTTTTACTGTTCATGTAAACCTTGCTCTTATAATAACTTTGCTTTTATAATAATCAGTGAATTCAGCCACTGAGCACTCATTTTAAAGCTTTCTGCATTATTAGAAAATGATTTTGTGTTTGTGGTCTGTTGTTTATTAGCAAACCGGTTTGATGAAGGCATTGTTTAGCAGTCTGGCTCGCGTTGCTTCGCAGTAGAGTAATTCATTCACTGGTTGAGACTGACAGATAGATATAGATTGGTTCATCAACAGCAGAGTGGCCTTTGTGGTATGTGTTTGTGAGTGCTTGTGCGTCTCAAGTGAATGTGTGTGTCGCTGAAAAAAAAATGTTTAAGCTTCATATTCCATGAGAGCATTTGGACCTAATTGACCCAATTCTTGACTTTATCCTGCACTTAAGCACAGTTAGTCCAGATAAGCACATTTTTTCCTGACACCATCAGACATACTGATGTGTCTCCAGAGGTATATTCCCAGTCGCTAAGAAATAAATTCACTAGTAGATGTTGGCTGTAATAATAGAAACATGATTGCTGTTCTGTATCCGTGAGAAGTACCAGTACTCTTAACAGCTTGAGTTAAAGTCATTTTATCTCAGCGAGTGGCAGTGCTTCCAAGGGGAACATTGGCAAAGCATTTAGAGAGATGGAGCGTGGAGACTGGCAGCAACAAAGAGTGAAACAACCATCCTCCATTTTGGAACCCTTTACTCTCCCTGTCATTACTTTGACGTGCTATACACTGTGAGCAATAGAGAGTATACAAATCCAGATTGGTTTTGTGTGTGTGTGTGTGTGTGTGTGTGTGTGTGTGTGTGTGTGTGTGTGTGTGTGTGTGTGTACTTTTGGAGACTTGGCCTGAGGCTGAGGCTGTGAACAGACAAAAGACATAAGCTTTTACAATGGTATCTGTTCCATCACAGAATTGTTTCTCCTGCCCACTACGTATCACTTCAGCCTCACAACCCATCTCTATACTAGGGCACCTCAAAGGGTCACAAGATGAACCTAAGTGGTCGCAAAACAAGAAAAATGTGCCACACAAAATGATGTTTATTTTTCAGACTGTATACTGTATAAAATACTGAATACACCTTCTTGAAGGAGGGAAATCACGTCCCAGTTATATCTCAGTACGTAGATCTATCTGGATGGCCAGATACCTGTAAAGGCCAGTTTTGTTTTGTTTTTTGTAATTTGGGGTAACTGTGTTAGCCAGGGCCTTCTCTTCTGCATAATTTCATTTGCTCTTCTCTTCTCCCCCCATACAGCGAAGAGTGGGTCTCGTCCTCTCCACTTAACTGCGTGCCAGCCCTTCACTCCTGCCTACTTCAGAGATGAGTGCCAAATCAGCCATCAACAAGGAGGTCTTCACACCCCACAACGAGAAGATGCTTGCTGCTGTGCAGGTGAGGCGGAGGACCAAGAAGAAGATCCCCTTCCTGGCCACCGGTGGTCAGGGAGACTACATGACCTTCATCTGCCTCTCAGGTCAGAGGACAAACAAGAAGCTCTTTGTTCATATCTCTTCTCTTCTCTTCTCTTCTCTTCTCTTCTCTTCTCTTCTCTTCTCTTCTCCTCTTTTGGTTTGTTTCTTTCTGTTTAAATGACTTAATAGTTTAATACTTTTTTGTGTGTGTCTGTGTTTATGGGTTGTGTAGTGGCAGCCCAAAGTCACATCGAATACGTCTCCCTTAATTCTCCCACTAATGTTCACACTGATGAGCATGTTTACATCCCGTCTGCCAATAGAATGACACGCTAAATCAATTTGCTGCTGGGCTGTAGGTCAATCCTTTTTAAATAAATTAGATTTACTCTGAAACTGAATAATTGTTTCACCAGAAATTGAGGTTTAAAATAATTTAGTTTTTTTTTCCCTCTTGGAATGTTATCTAAATATTGCTTGTTAATTGAATTAGCCATGCGTATTATTCATGAGGAGAATAGCTAGAGCCTATTCATTTCATGTCCAGCAGAACTGCTTATGAAGATCAATGAAATTTCTTAACACAGTGGGTGCACGTGCACACAGCGACCAGCAGCAGTGGCGTGGTGTCTGTTTGTATGTTCAGTTTACATCGTGTTTTTTTTGATTTATTTATCGTGTTTTAAACTTGTTTCTTTTTGCCATCGTTTATCATCGTTGGTTGACCTGCACTGCTGTAAAATCATGTTATTGTTCAGTAACATGGAGTGGACTGCTGTATTTATACTGGTGGTGCTGTGGTCGACATCTCACCTGGCTGAAGGTTATATAAATGGACGCTGGCGCAAAACTAGTAAGAGAGAGTGTGCACCAACGATGTTGAACTGCTTTCTGTTTCCATGCGTTCATTCTACCTGCCTCAGGAATTTCCGCAGATTTTTGTGACTGTGGTCTATATTCACCTGAAGGCAAACAAGGGCATCGTCTCAGAACTGATCCTACAGACTGTGCAGAAACTACACTTGATGACCGATGCCCCACCAGAAATCGCAAGATACTGGACTGGTGTTAAGGGTCAATTAAAGGAGCTTCCTACTGCCCCCACTGGGCATGGGACCGCAATTGTGTGCAACTTATTCCAGCATATCACAAGTGTTCACCAGAAAGGTGAAACTCTGGTCAGTGGAGACAACGCTGATGCTGCAAGGCTATCTGGACTGCACAGCGTTGGAGGAGTTCATCGGATCATCTTGGGACATGAACAAACTCAAGCGGTCAGCTCAAGGGTATCACATTGCGAGGACATTGTTATCGCTGAAGGGGTAGTTAAGATCTATCCAAGCAGTAAACCGTGGTTGAGCAAACACTTTAAAGTGCAAGAAAAAACATGCATTTAAACAAGGTAACTTCTCTGAGCTAAATGTTTTACAAACAGAGATCAAGTGTGAAATTACCACAGTTGGATTAAATGACAAAGTTAAGAAAATGGAGGCTTTAGAGGGCTTTTCATCAGATCTGGCTCAGGTGTTTAATATGTTTTATTCAAGATAAGATTCAAACTGCTTTTTTAAAACGCAACCTACTGAAATTTAGTCAGTCTGTCTCTTCCTATTCTGTACACAGTGTTGTGAATACTTTTAAACATTGTAATCTAGAATACAATCTACAATTTACAATAGTTTCCATTGCAAAAAATAGCCACCTTAAGGCCAGAGACACACTGCCTTCCTCTACCTGAGTAGTGTGTGTGCATCACTGCGTCGCACATGTGCGGCATCCACACAGACAGCCTCGCTGCTGCGGCACTGCTACTGCCAGCCCTATCTTTCTACATTGAGTTTGACTTTGATAAGAGCCATCAATAATAGAATATTTCATTTCATTATAAATTTAATTTATATTTAGTTTAGACAGAAAAAGGTTAAGAAGCGTGTGTTCAGTTGTGAAAAATGAGTAACAATATGTGAGGTGAAAGTGGCTTTCTTTCTGATGGGCATGTTGGGGTGTGGTTGGAGACACTTCTGTGTCAGCCACATACACTCCTCACACAGGATGGGTTTTTTTTATTGATTATATTGATTATTCTGCCAATTAAACCCCTACTGTCACTGCTCCAAGTGAAGAAAATCCCTCCAAACGACACCAAGTTCCCCAAATGAGGCAAACACACTCTGACAAACAAACCTCTAAAACTAACCATCAGGAGGGAAACTGACAGCAAATAAAGAAAATAACAATACCAAATCTCCATCTGGAAGCGGGTAAAACAAGAGGCAGGAGTCCCGGTTTGAACTAATATCACAGAAAGCCAACAGGAGTCGAGAAAGGAAGCTCTGTGTGCCACCGACTCTGTGCGCTGGAGTTCCCTGTCAGAGAGGCTCCCTGCTCCGGCATGCACCGAGCAGGCTGGCCCACAGTGGTGACACTATATTTTTTTATGGCTGTGATGTCTGTGACATATTCTACAGATATAAACATTGAAACTATAGTGAAAGGTGTATTGGTCCTTTTATGATGTCAATATGACTATCAATAGATCATTTCACTATCTATTTTTGCTGAGAACCGTGCGCATCACGTGGAGAAAATAGGCGAGATGCTGAATCTTTAGATGTTGCGCTGGTGCAGCTGTGCATCTCACGTGGGCTTAGTGGCTTCTCTAATCTGTTAACATGGGTGCCAAAATGGAAAGCAGGAGGTTCTGCAACACACACACACACACTTCTCACGCAGGCAGTGTGTCCCAGGCCTAGCCAACAAATACAAACATTTATTCATAGCCTCAGCCATTTCACTGCTATACTCCAATAGAAAAAGGTAATATCAGCTTGATCACCCAACCACGTATAGTAAATATTATGTACTCTGTTTTTACATGTACTCTATGTTGTTACTTTTTATTATATGTTGTTACTGCCTTGGGTGTTTTTTACTGCTGCACAACCAATTGCCCCTCTGGGGACAAATAAAGTTATTTTTTTTACATTATTATATATATATTATTATACATATTATAAATGTTACATTATTTAATGGTGACTAGGTGGATTGCGCTGGATTCAAATTCAAGGTTGCCGCCAGTAGTCTCAATAGTGAACACTGAACCTTTGTGTACACTCATAGGTCTGAAAACATAAAAGCCAACCGTGTCAAGTGCAAGTCACAAATTAACCACAGGGGCTCAAAGGGGTTATGATGCATCAATTTTCTTTTGATATGAAAATTAGTGTCGGTTGATATCCACTTGTTGTAATGCCAGTCTCATCATGTCCCCTACAGCAGTCATCACCTCGACACCCCGTTTGAGCGCTGCTGCTTTAAAATCTATTAAAGGCACTGGATATCCTAGCTGCTTCATCTGCATGGCATAATTAAAATCCATAAATTATTTGATCTTGCAGCTTCCTTGAATTTTTTAAATAATGATTACAACAGAATACATTATAGATTAAAGATTGGTCTTGAGTTGAAAGATGCTGGTTTGAATCCCTAATGTGCCTGTGAAAATTGAGAAATCAGCAGGAGCTTTCTATCCTACCCTATTTTTTAATTCCACCCACATAAAGATTTTTAGTCTCAGGTGTAGTCTTGGTATTGACATTGTCTTTGTGTCTACTTGACTGGTTTTACCTGGAACAGCAATACACAGGACAATGTACAGTAGCAAAGAATCTCATTTCTCACATGAGTACATGTCAATGCTGGCAAAGGGCATCCTGAGGACTGAGAGAAGCACAGTAATTTGGATGTTGATTGTCATTCTACAAGAGCTTTCATGTGTGAGCATAGAGGGCCAGGTTATGCTTGGTTGTCTGGCCATGTCTGAAGGCAGTAGGGGGTTTATAGTGCTTTGGGGGTGGAAAGTCTACTGTCACAGAAAGAGGAGAGAAATGATAATGGTTTAAATATGGGGATAAAAGTTCACATTTTCAGACAGTCTCTCCTGTACACACAAAAAGTGAAAGAATTAGTTGAGTAAAAAAGCTTGACAGAGGAGTTCCTTTCTCATCACCCAATGCCTGGCACATTTGCTGCATGAAGTTGGGTGTTGGATTGTCAATTTTGAAAAGCCACAGAAATTTTCAGACCCCCAACGCTGGCATTTATTTCATTCATTTAGATATTCACATGATTAAGATCAAACTCACTGGGGCTGCTCATGCTTTTATACTGCAAGGCTGTCGCACTGGGCACTAGTGTGTTGCCCGTGAGAGTGTGTGTGTGTGTGTGTCCTGTCTTGGTCAGTCTGTCTCTCTGTCATAAATCCCATGTGATGGGTTGAAGGGTAGCCAATTTAAACTGCCTTAAAGTTGCCATCAGCAAAGGATTTATACCCCGGATCACTGCATTATCTGGTTGAAGCAAGATAAGTTACCTACAGTCAGTGACTCCAACCTCGCTGTAAGGATGGAGATGGCTTATGCTGGACCGTCTAAGGGGACTGTGGGCTGTCGCATTCTTACTTCATTTACTTTTGACATAACCCAGCTGAATAGGTGCATGTTCTGTTTTGGTCTACGGAGGAAGCAAGCGGGAGTCAAGGCCCTCTGTCTATTACAAGGGATTGAGAGAACTAACCGAGACATCAGACAATTTTCTCTTGTGTTGAAAAACCTTTTGTTTATTTGATGTTTATCATTTTTGACAGATGAACATTTTGTATCCTTCTAATTCTTTTACATGTACATGTCAATAAAATTGCTCAATCTTGCTATAGTTTTCCTCTTAAATGTGTTTTGCCGTCTGCTCTATACTAGCAGTCTCCTGATTAATCTGCTGTTTATCACATGTTGGAGTGCAGTAGTGAAGGCAAGCACTGTTATGTAGTTCTCATAGTCATGTGGCATCTCTTTAAACCAGCCAAGCATTGTTCTGAGTTCTGTGTGTGTCCCTGTGCGAAAACCGTATAGCCAAACGATGAGTGTTAAACCAGCCTGCGCCTCCTTATGCATTTAAGATACAAGGCTGGTGTGTGTGTGTGTGACTTTGACTGTTAAGTATGTGTGTGACTACTGTATGTGAAAGGACTGTGTATGTACATAAGGGTGGGGGATGGGGGTCACTGACAGTCTCATGGCTACAGTAGCAGATAGTTGAGGCCTGAGGGCCATACAGTGGCAGAGTTATGTAATCTGTGGTATGTCACGGCTAAAGGAAGCCTACAGTATGAGGAGCTGCACTGTAGAGACAGTCACAGGCATGGCTACTGAACTGGCTGCCAGGATGAAACACCAGGCCATCATTGCTGCTCTAATTCAAGGATCATGTGCTGTAATACTGACATAAGATCATAAAAGAAGAAAGATAGAGCATTATACCTTGCATTGAAAATAGCCCTTACTTGCAGTTACAAAGTAATAACTGTTGTGAAGTTACTTATCTCTTTGGAATAAATCAGTGGGACGTGATGTGCATGTTATGCAATTGACTTTGTAACTACAGCAGTCAGTTTGAGCTGTTGTTTTCAGTTCGGGTGAGTCTGGGGATTTGAATTGGCTTTTTGTTGAACACACGGCTATTTGTCCTAGGTAGCGAGCTACATCTATCAGTGGAACAAAAAGGCCTGGGCAGCTGCCACTTGGAGAGCAGTGTCTCTTGTTTCAGAATTATGTGTGGCTCCAGGACAACAAGATTGGTTCTGCTCACTTAGCTAACTGTTGTTTAGCCTCAGGGTGCACTCTTGGAAATCAGCCATATGGTGCAAAACAGAACAATGATATTCTTAAATTTCCTGTAGCAATAAATTCATTTCTGCTAGAGTGGATGCATGATTAAGCTCATACTCTAATGTGTTCTAAATAGGTGTATTTGGATTTGGATTTTCAGTCCATTTTGCACCTTGCAGTTTGTTGTCAGTTTCTGGGTGTGGATCTTGGTCTGCTTGCGAGGAAAATCTGCTTGTTGTATGATTTCTGGTGAGAAC
Organism: Thunnus thynnus; assembly: GCF_963924715.1. Lineage (NCBI taxonomy): Eukaryota > Metazoa > Chordata > Actinopteri > Scombriformes > Scombridae > Thunnus > Thunnus thynnus. Next base: position 12,611,899 of record NC_089532.1, read on the forward strand.
AGAGCACAGATTATGCAATATGTGACGTGAATTTAAAGCTAAACTAACATCATTTTTCTGATTCCCTTGCTGATCGGGGCAACCATTTTCAACACCATGTCGCAGTATAGAGTCAGGATTCAGAATTCCCTTCCTTTTTTTTCCTAGCTGCCCATTGTTATTTATTACAGCTGAATCCCAGATGCAGTCTGAAATAGTGCTGGTTATCAAACAATGTTTGACAACATGGAATCCCTCAAGCAAAGTCATGTTTGAACTGGCTAAAAGATTTTAATACTTTGCATATCACATAAAGTTGTGTTTGTGTCCAATTTACTGTCTGACTTACTGTCCCAAATATGGTACAAAATCAAACACACTCTGCTGTTTCACTCTTCACTTCACCTCTGTGACCAGTGGATGCTCCCAGCCTGTGCTGTGATGGGATCTCTAAGATGTCTTTGATCTTATACACATACATGTTCACACAGAATTGCTCAACCGCACACAGAAATGTATTTAACGCCTTAACAACAACATCAGGGGTCTTGATGACATAGGGGTGTGCTGGAGCGAAGCCAGAAGCTCAACATGGTCTAAGTCGGTTAGTGAGCTTTCTCTTTGATCACGGGGCTTCATGCGGTGCCTTGATGGCTGGACCTCAGGGCTGAAACACTGGACCGCCCACAGAATGTTTGGCAAGAGAGATTTGAAGTCAGTTGAACTATATAAGACATTGTGAGGGTTCACTGGTGCAGACTATTAGTTTATGTGGTTTTCTGTGCATCTTTTGTTATCCAAGAGGAAGACATATATTTATTCCTTTCCCAAGCCATTTCTCCTTGGAGTTATCTCAGGTCTTATGATTTTTAACATATTTTTGTCTTTATTGTTTATGTGTGTGTTTGTGTGTGTAAGTACTACAGGCTGGCAGCTTTGGGGGTTTAGTGAAGGAAATGAGGAGCAAACCATCTGTTGGTTTCTAAATCGTTTCAGGGAATTTCATCCCCTTGAAATTCCACTGAACTTTGCTTGATCGATGTAAGCGAACATCCTACAGTTATGTGTCACCAACACATGCCTCGTGTGTTTGGATACATTGATACTTTATGTTAATATATGAATTTCCATGTGAGAAGCATGTGGGCATCCATGTTTGTGGGTGTATTGACGCACTATGCGTTTATGCAGGCATGGTCTTCTGTGGGTTGGTTTACATGTTTAATTTTGATGTGTAGGCTGTGTCTTATACATGTGAAATGCCTCATGCTTGTGTCTTTGTCCATGTGTATCTCTTTGTTTGGTTTGATTTTGTGTCTATCTTTGTGCATGTTTGAGCTTCTTTTCCCATCACACCTGATAAGCTCATGAGCAGTTGAAATATGAACAACATAAACTAGAGGAGAGAGAAACATTAATATAGCCTACATAAATACATCATCTTGTATATGGACATAGAGAAAGGTGAAACTGAAACTTAACTGTTATCTGGTAATTTATTTTATGTAATACTCAGGTTTATCAGTTAAGTTTATGAACTACACTGCAGACTGGATGCTCTGCTAACAAGCAGGGTAACAGTCTCCTATGAATAGGTCAAACGTGGGTCAAAAGTGCATCGGGTAAGCCCGTATATTACGCACGTCTGCTGTCTGAAAGTGGTATTACTTTCTGTAAAGAAACACATTCAGTGACCGAGCTGAAGTATCTCTGTTTTCTCAAAGGCACTGTGGAATATAAAATTCACATTTACCACACCACTTTCTACTTCACTCAATTCATCATCTGCGGCCGAGTGACTATTGATTACCTTGTAAGATGGATGGGCAAGCAGATCGTGTTGCTCACTTGTAGATTAAGCTGCTTAGGCCTATCAGAAAGTCAGATCAGTTATGACCGTTGTTACTTACTACTCCAAAAACATGTGAGTCTGACTTTCTGTATTGATAAATTTTAGGTTGTGGGTGCGTTTGCCAAGGTTAGCCCAACCTTACAGCTCCAGATGGAAACACAATGAAAGACCAAAGATACATATTTGTAACAAAACAGGAGATGTTGATACAGACTGAACAAAAAAATGGATTTAGTGGTTTTGGAGGGATATACAGTAGGTTTGAAGTTCAAGGTTAGAAAATACCAGGACTAAAGTTTTACATCTAGAATAAGTTTTACTTTAATAGTGGGATCCCAGTTGCGTTAGTTAGTTAGTCAGGAACTTTATTGACTAAAATGCAAAAGTTTTCTTTGGCTTTTGAGACAATTGAGGACAGACATTAAGCCAAATACCAACAAACAACATGACTTCATGTTGTTTGAATTAATAGAAAATTAATAGTCATAAGAGTCTTCCTAAAATAGTTAGTTGTACTCTAGTTGTGGGTGAACTGACTTAAAGGAATAGTTTACTCTCTCTTGCTGAGAGTTAGATGAGAAGATTAATACCACTCTCATATCTGTCCATTAAATTTAAGGCCACAGTCAGCAGTCGGTTAGGTTAGCTTAGCATAAAGACAACAAGAGTGGAAACAGCTAGCTTGGCACATAACCCCCTTTTAAACTGCAACATGTCATTTTTACCTTTCGACAGAGCCAGGCTGGCTGGACTAGCTAATTTTTTATGGCAGTCTTGTTTGGTTTAACTTCTGCATTGCATCTAACTGATAAAACTTTTTTTTAACATCTCAGGGAGTCTGGACAAATGTTTGTTAACGAGGTTTGGCCAGGCAAGGGTGTGTGGGTGGTCTGGTCTGTGTTCTGTTGTGAAGAATGTTGCCTTCTGTGGGTTTCTCGCAGGGCTGGTGTAGCAGCAGTGACTGATGCTGGCCTCCCAGTATTTACTGAGAGCAGATACATACAGCCCACTCACACAGGACCAGATACATCAGCATGACACTAATACCACATTCCCTGTTAATGTATGTGTGTGTATATGCGTGTATACTTCTTTGTATCAGTGCACTGTGGCCATCTTTATCTCGACTAATTAGGTTCTTGCAGCAGTTGAGCTCATTTTTGTGCCAGACTGCTCTCTAAAACACAAATTGTCTTCCCCTCCGACTCTCTCCCTCTCCTATTATCACAACCTCCCCTCGCTCAAATCTCCTCTTGGACAAGATATGAGTGCCCTTATAGTCTTGGGAAAGGCTTCAGTGCTCGATTGACCTGAGCTTAGCCTAGGAGAGGAGGGCTAAGACAGAAAGTAATGGGTATGAGGACATGAGGGGCAGATGGCAAAGTGGAAAGATTAAATTGATAGAATTACATCAATTTTATTTTGAAACCTTAGGATAGAAAGACTGTCACATACACAACATGTACAACAACATACACAAACATACGCATATGGAAACTGTGTTAAAAAGATGTTATTGGACATCATTTATTAACCATTTAACTTGTGATTAGGATAATTGATATTTTTGTGATAGTTCATTGACCATGAAATAATAAAAAAGGGCAAGTGCCATGAAGTATAAAAATATTCCAATAGAGTTACTTAAAACACTACTTGAATAATTTAAAGTGTATTTTAATACAGTTTTATTTATAAAGTAACTGAATGGCTGAAAAAGCTGTAGCTGATTGGAATTTCCTTGAAATCACACTCCAATAGGTTATCTATTTAATATTAGATTTTCTCCATCATTTTAGCACAAAAGAAAAACTTAGCACACAGAAAACTACAGAAATTATTTGGATTGCTACATCACACTTGACCCTGATGCCTGAATGCCAAAAGATGTTGTTATCCATTCTTATCACTCTCTAGTGGAATTTCAGCCTCCAGTTATGGATCCAATGCACTCATCCATTTCAGTTGTTTGGGAACTACATGTCCTATCCTGTGGCCCTCACAGTAGGCCTGCTAGCAGACAAACACCCTTTTAGTTCCTTGTTTCAAACGTACAGGAATAAGAATATTTGTAGTTTTTTGGCTACAGTCGTGGGATGAAATGGGATTGATCAACATTTTGACATAGGTATGAACACATTAGTGGTTTGCGTATGATTCTTCAGATGAAGCACTTATTATGTTCAGTTTATTCAACTTTCTGACAGAAAAAGTGGAAACATTTGGACAGCGACTTTAAACACATGGAGGCAGTTGCATAGTCTGGTATGCATGTCTCTATGTCTTTCACTTGCTCACTCATACAGCACACACAAAAACACATACACACACGCACACACAACAGGTGGAGTGGTATAGATGAAAGGCCCAGGTGCTCTGCAGGTGGACTGAGATGTGTGTGTGAGTGTGGTGTTGTGCATACAAAAGCCTCCCTCTGTAGAGACGGCCAGTGTGTTTCATCCAGTCCGCAAAGGTTGAGAGGTTTCGAGTTTGTGTGTGTGTGTGCATGTTGGGAAATCAGTACATGCCCCAGTGGTTCTGACACCTCCCTTCACAGCGCTTTCCTATACCAAAGCCAAACTGTCCATCATCGTCCTCCATCAGCTCCTCCTCTGTCCTTTACTGTCCAACTCAGTCTGCTTCCCTTCTATCCAAACAGCACTTTGTATCACAGAACACCCCTACAATTTTGCACCATAATCTCCACATAAATAAACTGTAGTTTTGTGTTGCTGTTCAGCAGCCTACTGCTTTTGTCTTTCATGTGTGTCTGTGTGTTGTTTTCCAGCAGAAACAGTAGGGTGTTTTTTTCCAACAGGAATCTAATGATTGGTGTGGCGGAGACAGCGCAAGGCTGTTATTGTTGTTTTGGAAGACTCCCCTCGGCTCTTTCTAACCCCTCACTCTTTGGCTGCTGATTGTGCAGTTCCACTCCTTCTTTAGGACTCCGTAGAACAGGAGGGTTCCTGCTTATACTGGAAATGTGGATGAGACTGTAGATGTGAAATAACAAAAAGTGTTTGATCTGACTTTGAAGTAGATACATGAAAAGTTGATTCCCGTCTGGGGGTTGCTCATGGTCCTAGCTGATCATTATTACGACAGAACTAGGTGTGGTCCTTCTTCACCTGAAGTCTCATGACTATTCTGTCCTGTTTTGACAGAAGTGTTTATAGCGACAGGTTTTGTTTCTGGCCTCCTTGCTGGGGTGAACTGTGTTGTTTTTGTATATTGTGGAAGTATTGATGGCACACGACAGCAGGGAAATGAGGTGATGTGGCCACTTAGGGATCATAGAGGAGGTAATTATTCGAGAAAAGGACCACACCACACATGTTTTTGATAATGTGTACTCTGACCATATGTATTGGCTCACCAATAAAGCAAAGACCGTGACGATAAAATTCCCTGTGTACCTGGCAAAAGTCATCTTCATGGTGTTCTCAGCTTTTGTTTTGAGCAAACAAAGCTTGTACCCCAGATCCTTCTTCTCATCTGTAGTGTGTGAAATGAAGGGGAAAAAGGGAGGAGAGGAGGAAAGAAGACAGAGCTGTAATAAATGACTGAAGAGTCCTGGCCTTATAAAAGTCAGCCATCCATATAATTAGCCAATGCTCTGTTCTTGTCAAACTGAGAGCCTTCACAACTAAACATTTAATGACCAACTTTAGTTACTCAATCCAATTGACTTTCCAACACATTTCATTTGGCTGTATTAAAACTGTCTCTGATTATATTGGAAGTACAAATAGCTCATATGAAAAACAATATTTTTATGACCTGCAGCAGTGTTTCCCACAGGTTGAGAATTTACTTGTGGTGATGGATGGCGCGGCGTGTAACAAATTACAGTTTCTTGTAAGGAAATATAAAGAAACCAAAACACTCAAGGTCCCTTTATTGGGAACATTTTTAGAGCTTTCACCCACATCTTTTGGCCTTCATCAGTGGATGGAGTTTGTTCAGACAGCTGATGTCTGTTTCCTGTCCTTGCTGTTTCACTGATGTAGTGTTCCCCACAGCTGTCACATGTGATGTCATAATGATGTCATACACCACTCCAGTCTTCCTTTCAGGAGGGCTCTTTAGAATACCAGCAGAGAAGTTTAGGTGTTGAATGGTTTGTGGTTAGTGCTGAGTCCTTGAGACTTGGACACTCCGATTAGATGTTCTGACAGGTCAGCCATGTAGGATAATCCCTCTGTAGCCGTGTTTTGACCACAGGAACTTTCCCCAGGGATTGAGAACCCAGCAGAGGGAGTGGCAGTAGCAAGAACAAAGTCTATAAATGAGAGAAATAAAACTTTATTTTCTGATTGTTTCACAGCAGTTATGGTCTAAAGAAGAAATAAATAACCATCGAAGATTGCTGTGGAAGCAGACACTTAGTTTAATTTTCCTCCTCTGCATTTCTCCTTTTCATTCATTCATTACATCCAAGGAATGCAGTTGTAAATAACAACAGGACAAATCTATTCTTTTTGAATTCAGATTTTATTTACCTGGGTAGGTCTTAATCTACCTGAACAGGCTGCCCAAGTAGATCTTAGGTATAGGAAACCTGGACCTGTGTCTGGGTTTAAAAATAAGGCTTATTTCAGCTGAGTTCATTTCTTACTTCACAATGTACTGACATTTGTTTATTATTATAAAAAGAGCATTGTAATTCCAGGCATTTTACAAAGCTGCTTTTTGTCACTCTGTAACAAAAAATTGGAGGTAATAAGAGTCCTCTTTTATATCAAGGAGTTGCCAGATAAATGGAAAAAGTAGCCAGCTACTGTCTGGGCTAAGGGCAAGTGCTCCTGTAGAAATATATTACTTTTTTTATTCTTTTGATGTCAGGGACTGTTGAGTGTGACTGCCTATTTTTAAGTTAAGGCTTGGCCTGTGAAACACTATTCAGAGATTGTGTCCTCAACACTCTGAGTGCCTTTAGCCCATTAATTCAAGTCCTCAATCTTGTCTGGATCCTCTTTGCTGCACTTGGCTCTCTTTCAGAAGCTGACTTTGATATAGACTTTGAGAGGCAAACTGTTGCCATTACAACAATGAAGTCAAAGTCTGTGTTCAGGACTGCTTGCTCTCTACTAACTCTCTTCTGTCAACTTGTAAGATGTTTGCAAGATGGCCTCCCGTTCAGCTAACATACATTTTCTCCACTGTTTCTCAGACTTTCCATGCGATGGTCTGTTCTTCCAGTAGTAATGGAACACACATGGATTCTGTTTGTCTTATATGGCTTCTTTGGACTTGTGGGATTAGAGTATGAATGAAAAACAACAATGGGCACGCTTCCTGAAATATTTGATCTAAATTCTTCTCCAGCTTAGCCATGTCCCTTTCATTGTGCATTTTGTAACTTTCCTGTATCTGACTTTTTAGGTTTTAGACTGTTGTAGCATGCGGTTTTGCTGAAATATTTAGACCACCTGCTCAGATGAGGCAAAACATTTACTGGCAGTTGTTTGCTTAAAAACACTGAGTTGTTTAATGTTAGGTGTATGGCATCTGCAGTGTCAACGCATTTCTTGAATATGCTGCAGAAGGAACACATTTTGTCTCACAAGCCACAGCACTCCCTGATGAAAACACATCAGCACATCAACACAAAAAGGGAGCTTGGTAATGTTCTTCCCAGCAGCCAGTGCCATCTGTCTTTAAAGCCTTTACAAAGGCACAAACAGAATAGTTAGAGCAGTGGTTCTTAAACTTTTTCACATCAAGGACCCCTTAACTGACACAAATTAGACCATGGACCCCCATTTGTCCCAGAGTCCCCCATCTGATAAGATATTTGCTTTTTAGATGTTTTATTTCAGAAATTGTATGGAACCCAAGACCAAAACAGTCATACATTCTGTCATTGTGTTACTTATTCATAATTGTAGTGAAAATAAATGATTCCTCTTTTTGCTGGGGACCCCCGGTACCCCCTTAAGGCCCCTGGGAGTCCCCGGACTCCACTTTAGAACCAATGAGTTAGGATATTCAAGTCGTTTATATACCTGTGTCAGTGTGGCTGCAGTGATTTTTAGTGTACTTGATTGGGTCATTTATCTGCAAAGAAGAAAAAGTAGATGATTAATACAATGATCTCAATCAATGACGTGGAGGGCTTCTCTCCTTCTCTCAATTACGATATTAATGTGTTTTTATTTTGTTGAGTTGTATCACAAGAGACTTCCTATTTAAATAAAGGTTAAGAAGGAAGAATCAGATTGCAGCAAGTGGTGAAAAGGCCTTTGGTTTGTAGGGGGATAATGGGAGTTACATTAATAGTAGCAGATTATACCTAACAGTAGCTACAAACTTGAAAATGTTACTGAAAAGTGAATTGATTTTGTGTCGACTTTCACTCCACAGTTCAACCTGCTCTCTGTTGGACAAAAATCAGCAAGGAGATACTTAATGTGTTTGTTGGCTGGAAAACTGACACTAAACAATCATTCTGGCCTCATGCCTCCAGTACAATTTATCATTGTTTTGGCTCACAAAACTTTGTTATATCTACAAAAGATATGGCTAAAATGCTGCCAGGTGGCATGCCCATACTAGCTTTAACGTTAATTTCAATAATTCTTTGTATCTTCTATATATTCATGGTAATAGCCATTAACAGTCAGTCCCTTGAAAGGGAAGACCTATTTGGCAGTAGCCAAAAGCCTGAAATCTACTATATTGCCATGAATAGGACTGATTAATTTCATTCAATAAAACTGACAGATTGGAGTTTGGCTGCATCTCCCTTGTGTTAATCTACAGAAATCTTATCAGATGGGGGACGCTGTGACAATCTCTTCAGTCAGAGTCCCTCTGTGACTCTGCTTGTCATGAGAGACATATCTGATTGTTAGAGACTATCTGAGACACCTGAAACTATCTACCAGAATGAAAGGAAGACTATCCAGTACTGTATATATCCGCTGTGCTTCAGGGAGTGGAATAGGAAGAGGCAGGGAGGGGAGCAGAGGATAGTGAAAGAGACTGACATATGGGGGAAGAAAGGGAGGAAAAGATCTCAAGGGTCCCAACCTCTGATAGTCTTTACTGGAAAGGGTTTGAAATGGAAAATAAAAGTTGGAAAGCTATGACTGTTGTTAATCTACTGGGCTTAAGTTTTTTCAAATGTGCCATTAGTCAGAAATGCTTTTTTCTTGTGAACAGAAAGTAGAATGGAAAGACAAGTACATGGATTTATATATTGCTTACCACACAGCAATGAGCCTTCTATTGTGGAACTATGATGCAGTATAATTAGATGTGTTTGCTGATTCACAATATTTCACATAACAACAGAAGTGTATGTCTAATTGTTTCATTTAATGCCTCTTTCAACATTTAGATGATATAGTGTTACCATATATAAGGTGAAGTAAAAGCCCATATCATTTATATGCACCACAGTGAAACTTCATTCTTTCTATAATGTATGTCTCCTCTCAAGTTTTTCTTGAGGTAAAGAGATACCCTTCTTCTAAGCCTTTGTGGTGTTGATACATGTCTTGCCTTGATTTACAATTCCTTTGATGGCCAGAAAGGTGTCTTAATACCACAAGTGCTGCATAAATAAAATATCTGCCTGGGCCAAAGGAACTGATCAATTTATGCATGTCTTTTTATAAACTGCCAGCTTCTCCTTGTCTGAGATCACAGATAGATTCACATCCGTGTTTCTCAGTGCTCAGTATCTCCACCTTTTTCTTTATTTTTCTCCAGAGACAGAGATAGTGAGGAAGAAGCATAAAAGATGTGAGATGTACTGTAGTTTAGTAGATTATGATCTCTCAATCCCTGTTTTTCTATTTATTCCTCTTTTTTGTACTCTCTCAGCATTGAGGATATGTCTGTATCTCTTGTCAGCTCCCCACAAACCTGTCATGGAGCTAATAAAGCTGAAAGGACGCATTATGTATTGGTTTCCGATGCATGACTGGCCGATAAGAAGTAAGAAAATTGATATAATGATATAATTGATATAATAAGAAAATTGAGTAATAGTTATTGTTTAAATAATGGAATTTCAGCCAATAATTACATCTGATAATGTGGAGCCCTGGCTGCTGACCAGAGATGCCACTCAAAACACAATTTTAATGAGGACTTTTTTATGAGCTCAGATCTTCTGTCTGAACTGAAGGGGACTGATAGTAGAAGAGTGAAAACATGATTTTAGGTGTCCAAAATCACCTATTTTTTTTATGCACATTTTCAATTTGTGCATTAAAAAATCTTGAGAACACAGAAAATTTGAAAAAAAATTGAAAAATTCCAAAAAAAAGTTTTTATGCTATACTGAGGTGGAAAAATACAGTGTAGGCAAATAAATCTTGACGCACTTGAAGCATGTGACTTAAACATCACTCAAGCCATCAAATGCAGTTTGCATTAATAAATTATAGGGGTGCAATGGATCACAAAACTAATGGTTTGGATTGTATCATGGTTTTGAGTCACAGATCGGATCCGAACAAATATAACCAAACAAACATTTACCAGGGAAAAGTGCACTGGTAACGTCAGTTAGCAGGCTAGATAGCTAAACAACATGTAAACATACCTGCAAATGTTACCTCTGACCAGTAAGATGCTGATTTCGTTCTTAATCTTCAAAAGTGACACACTATTTGTCCATGACTTGTAGCTACAGCAGTTTGTCTACTTTTTCTCCAATGAGACATTAAATTTTGCAATTAATGTGCGATTCACATAAATGCTGAACTGTGAGAGGTGATCCGTACATATCATGTATCAACTACAATCCGTTACACCACTAATAAATTAATATTATTGGTTATCATATCAGTATTGGCCACAACAAACAGATATTTATTGGTTATTGTTGTCCGCCCTGAAATTCCATATCAGTGCAACTCAGGCTGAAAACATCTGCTATCTGAGCCAGCACCACAGACAAACACATATACAAAAGCTAGAAGACTGAAATTTCCATACATTAACCTTGGGGGCTCATCTGCCTGGCTTGGAAAAACCTCAAGGAGCAACTTGCTATTTTTTTCTCTCTAGCTGTCCAATTATCATGTTTGAATATCTTTACTGTATGGTAGTTAGTATAAGGGGTGTGTGAGTGTTTTATTATATGATAGTGATGATGTTACTATCCCTCTGGCAGAGATAGTGGCTAAAGAGTTCCAGATTTTGGGAACATAAATGAACGTGGCTTATCTATGGCACAATAGTATTAAAGTAATGAGAAATGAAAGTAGTATTTTTGAATCACTGAATGTAACCTAATTTAACATTACTTTATTTGTGTTAACAGTGCAGGATTTGTCACAGTGTTTAGTTATCACCTGAAATGAAGACCTAAAGATAGCACTAGTAGAGACATGACAGGAAACGAGGTAGAAAAATCCAACAAAGTTCCCCAGGTGGACTTGAATCAGCACGTTGCTTTTCATGGTCGGCATCTTAACCTCTAACACAAGGGTGCCAAAAATGTTTGCACTTATGAAATAAGACAGTATCATTTAGGAAAAGGGAGCTGCTCTGCACTGCAAATATTTAATCGGCATATTGCATTGGATAAGCTGTAGCTCGTATCATGGTAGCTTAGCACCCCTGCTAAACAATTTTCTTGTGGGAAACATGACAGTGGATGTTTCTGTTGCTCAGAGAGAGGAACTGACTTGTTACTGCTTGTAAGAGATTGAGGAAAGGACTAAGAATTATCGATTAGGCTCTTTTGCAGAAAAGCTATTGCAGCTTTCACAATAAATACTTCTTTGGCTCTCTCCCACCAGCCCTGAGGTTAAAGAACAATGCAGACAGCATATATGCTGAATTATACTTTGGAAAAGCAAACCATTGCCTTTTTTCCTCCTCCTCTACTATACATAAAAAGACTAAGTGGAAGTGCTGATCCATCCATTGAATTCATCAGTCACGTCACAAACTCATACCTCTGCAGTTTCAAAGAATCCTCTTGCTTGCATGTCTCATTAACAAGATGTATCTAGATCATTTATATTCTAGTTTCATTTTATTATTGAACATTTAACCTATTTGCAAACTGGGCAGATGAATGCAGATGTTCACTCACATATGTACTATGCTAAATACAATATTCAGTGTTTCCTCTAGGAATTTTTTGGCCGGACCGCAACAATGGGGCCAGCCCTACACACGCGTCTGTCCATCACTGAGTCACTCACTGTTTGACTGACTGACTGAGTGACGAAGTTACATCATTGGTCGGCCGAAGTATCCCAGAATGCATTTCGCACCAACTGACAGCAAACAGCAATGGCAGAGATTAAGCTGTTGTAATTTTTGCTGTAGGACTGTTAATATGTCACTTTATTAAGTTTTAATATGTTTTCAGACAAGAATAGTGCCACGATTAACGACCGCAGGAGACTGTCCTGTGACATTTACATGAGAAGAGAGGATCTGTGCGCTGATGCCGGTGTAACTTCCTGTCAATCTCCGCATGTTACATGTCTTGTGTCTTTTCAAAATAAAGTACTTCCATGTTCATGATAAATAAAATAAAAGCAATATAACAAATACATTTACGAATGCAAACTTTACACACATGAAACACACTGTATTGGGAATCATTTAAACTCAGCATTAATGATTAACTTGATAATAACTGCATTAAAACTATTTTTCTGGTTGTGTGTAAGTGAAATAATATATAAAACATATAAAAAAGTAGCCTAAATCTTAACTCAAGCCTTCTTACAATAGCACCATACAGTCTACACCCAAAATCTGGTGCAATATATTTGAAGTATTTTTAATGTTTTTCTTATGTGTACAGCAACTTGAGTTAAAACTACTGTATGAAAGTGCTATGTAAATAGTCTTTGACCTAGTCTTTTTTCAGCAGCGTGCTGTTGTGCATGCGCAGAGCCCATGATGCCAGGACCCGTATTTGCGCACATCAGCAGTGGAATAACTTAAAAGTAGTTTGAAATTGTTTTAGATAGGTTTACTCATGTTCATAGTCATGTGCATGTTAATTTACAAGGAACTTTAGACAGCAAAAGGGCTCTGGAGTCCTAGACAGCTGTAGTTGTAATAAATGTAAAAGAATTAAATACCTCAACACAGTCAGGGGGTTTGGAGGCTCTCCTTCAAGAAAATTAGATGTTATTTGACTAAAATCTAAGCACTTTCACATAATTTTGAACCATCATCATTATAATGTTTATAAAAAACAACAACACAGGATGTAATTATTCAAAGTACACTCATTAGCAAGAAGAAAAGTGAAACAAATAGGCTATGTTCACTAATGAAGTAAGCACTATGCCCTGAAGTAGTCCTAACTCAGAGCAGGACTAGAATTGATTTATATTTTAAATATAACTAAATATTGTTTCTAGTGCAGCAAAAGTGATGTTTACAACAGCAAAGTTACATTATAAACTCAATAATATCTCAATGGGAACAAATATGACATGTCAGTAAAATAAATAATATTCCTGACATCAAAATACTGAGTGAAGTTTAGAAAGGAGGAAGAACATAGACGCTGTCAGTCACTATCAGTCATTCATCCTGTCCTCTGTCCTCCTCCCTCTGCTGCTGATGTAGATTCACTGCCTGCAGGTACCACTGGTAGAGGGAGGGGGGGCTGCCGTCTCAGCCTGTAGCTAAGTTGACAAGACTTTGGGAGCACTGGTATTATTCTGAGGTGAAGCTCCTCAAACATGCAGCATCTCAGTGCTCCTTACTAATGCGTCAGTTGCTTCTACTATATCTTCTCAGCACATGATAAATTAATGATACATCGTCCTTTAACCCTGCAGACTTTGAGCAAAGCTTTTGTCTAATTGGATAGTTCAACAGGATGCATGTAAAAGGTTAGTGTCATGTATTTGTTCTACACTGGTTGCAAATGGAGGAATCCATGATAATACACATGAAAGGACCTTCCCATCTGCAACACATAGAGCCCAAGGTCTTTCATTAAAGTAGTTCGCTATACATCCTGAAGACAGATGAATATGTGCAATAACTCCGTTATGAAATATCTATATTGCTCTTGTCAGAGTTATTGAAGTCACTGATGTTTAGACTTTAATAGACTTGATTTCACAATGCTGGCAGATGACTTTCGTGTGAGGCTTGATTCATTATTCTTGTAATCCTGTGATTTATCCTTAGCAAGTCTGAGTTTTTTACTTCTTAGACTCAGCAGAAATGTTCTCTTCCTCTGTCCAGTATGCTGTCAGACTACGCCTGTCCAAGAGAAAGAACAAGGAAGATTTAAAAGGAGTGTAGCAAGAAAAGCTTCTCTGCGTGAGTTCTAATAAGGCATAGCAGATTGATACCATCAGATTTAATGAATTCAGAGCTGTATTTGATTCTACGGTTATATGCTCGCTGAGCCTGATGATTCTTATATCATTTTAAAGCTGCTAGTATTGATTTTGAAGTGAGGCACATGGATTTGCTGAGCCAGTGCATCTGGACTTAACTCTATCAGTCTCTTTAAAGGGAAAGTGGATTTATCTACAGCCCCAACATAGAAGAATTCTGCCTTCCAATCAGATCTGAGTCCTGCTGCGCTCTACAAGGCAAGGTGCAGAGTTGGATTTGACGCAGCACAGTATCCCACACTGTATTCACTATTTGTACTACTAAAGAGGAGCTGAAATGTTGTAAATGAGGAGTAAGGAACAATTGTTTTAATCAACAGATCCGTAACAACTTTATTTTTGCACCTGCTTTGGTAGGGAGGTTCTCACAGTGAATAATTTGTGGTCCCTCAGCAACATGTGCTCAAGGCCAAATCTACATGAGCCAACTTTAGTGCTTAGCAGTGCACGGTGCTTTTGCTAGCGATTGGTACAGGGTCCAAAACAGTCTCCTAGATCCCTGACTTAGACAGTCATTTTCTAATCCTTTCCCCCTTCAGAGGCCATAATCAAGCAAGCGACTGTGTGAAAAAGCTTTTACTGAAAGTAAGAGCTGGAGTGGGTGAATGACAGTATAGAGCTGTTTCAGTCATCCAGTGTAGTGTTTAGGGAGCCATCTATGCAGGACACGTGTCAAGTGTGCTGCTGGTTTCATGTCTGGGAGGTATGCCAGAATCTCTCTTAGTTCACCCAAGGGTGCAGGCTGGATGTGCACCGGTCACACATGTGAACTACTGATTGCTGTTTTGTTGGGTGGTGGGAGTGTGTTTGTTTGCTTGTTTGTGAGTGCAGCCCTGTGTGTTTGGTTACATCAGGCCATTATATGTGAATCAGTTTTGATGCAAACAGACAGCACTGAATCTACAGAGCTTGATTAATTGGACCTTGTGGGGACCATCAGACCCCCTTCTGGAAAATACACAAACTCATGCATACACATGCAAACATACATACCCTCATACACATATTCCTCATAATGTCATTCCTTATTATAGTTGTGAAATAAAAGCCAGCCTTTTGTGAGATTAGAATAAATGGCTTTTTTGGACAAAGATTTTCTTTGCCGTTAAAAAATCTTGAGCAGCGTCAGGGTAAAGTCAGACTCCAATCAGGTTATTAGAAAGAAAAATTGCTTGGAAAAGCCAGTCAGACTAGTGTGTGCTTTATTGTCACAGGCGGGAAAACAACATCTGGCCAAAAGTTTCTACTGGTAACTGTCACCTCAGTGAAATATTTGACATAAAGATGTTAGCTGGTCTACTGTGACTGAAATTTCTTTCTTTCCATCTAAGTATTTGTTGCATTTGTCATAAAAAATAATCATCTCTCCTAAGAAAAGAAGCAACACACATCAATTAAAAACAGAGGTACATATTGCTCATCATCAACATTAAAAGTTTGATAGATCATAGTTGAGTCACTGTCCTCTAACGCTTGATTGCTTCGTGTGTTAGTCGCTTTGGATAAAAGCGTCTGTCAAATGACAAAATGTTAATCTAAGTTTAATTGGACGTATCTAAGGAATAGAACTACACTTATGGATATCTTTATTAATTAGTCCCTATGGTATACAGTACCAGTCAAAAGTTTGGACACAACCTCCCATTCCATTGAATGAGAAAGTGTGTCCAAACTTTTGACTGGTATTGTATGTTTTATGGGTATGTCTTTGTCATTCAGAGACAAAGTCAAAAGCAAAGAGGATTTAAGAACTGACATAAAGGTACAAGTTTTGACAAGCCCCCTGTTAAATCTGTTTATACTGTAACTTTGCTTTGACATTGAGGTTTCTTGATGAATGTGTTTACTCACAAGTCTCGGTTTAGAAATTTCAATTGAGTCCTTGAATTCCAACTCGACTTCTTATTATTTCTTTAAACCAAATAGTTGAAGTTGTTATTGGGTGTAGAGAACATGGAACAGTCTGCTTATTTTATCGTATTTTTAATCAAATATAAAAGTTTGAAAGTAAAATATTCAAAAGTCACTGTAATGACATTTGAAGCTTGAGTCACCAACCTCCACAGTTTTTTTTTTTTTTTAATATAAAAAATGATCTGCCCTCCTCCTCATAATTGGCAGGTGTCACTGTGTCTGTTTAACACGATAAGTTATGCTCTTCTCTTTTTTGAACAAAATGTTCTCTAATCAAGACATTTCATGATGGTCATGAAATGAACCAACAGGCTACGTGGCTTGCCAAAAGAAAGAACATGAAATTGAAGTTGGCCTTTTCTCATCAGAATTGTGAAATAACATAGATAAGATGATTAAATCGAGGCTGGTTGAATATAATCCCAGAAAAAAACAAACAAAAAGGCTGTATATTTACTCCTGAAATTAATACTGCTGCACAAATTACTTGCAATGAGCAAGTTAATGACATCATGCTGATCTATTTTTTTTTTCTGTTTTTACATGCCTCATTCTCAGTTGACGCATAATTTCTAGGAACTGTGATAACACTTTTTCCAGAGCAAATCTTGAGATGGAGTTTATCCCAGCTTCACCAGAAACCCAGCTGTGGTCTCTGTGACGTTTTATTCTGACTTAGTTTTCACTGCTCTGTGACCTTTCACTACATGTATAAAAGTTAAGACGGACTTGACTCTCTGTTACTCTCTCCTCCCATACAGCTCATAAATCTAACTGAAAGACTGGGAGCTAAGGAGATATAACTATTCCTGCCCATAACTTTTATCTGTTCATCTTTTCCTGTTCCTTTTCTCTGATGGCTCTTTTATCCCTTCATCTCCTCCTCTCTCCCTCACTCTTTTCCCAATCCTCTCTCACTTCCTACGCTATCTTTGAACTTCTCTTTGTTACATTCAACATCTGTTGGTCTTCATCTCCCACCTCTCCTTCATAAGGTATTTTGGTTCTTATCTGTCGTAATGACGAGAGTCTTCGATTTGTTTCTGAGGAAGGCAAATACTGGCCTTCCTTAGAGGCCCAGCAAGAGGATCTGTGAACTGGAGTCTGTGCTTACATGAGTTTTTATGTTTGTCAGTTAAATTCTTATTTGGAAACTTAATATACATTCATATTTTAAGAATAGAGAAGCAAAGTCTTTAACTGATTCTGAATATCTTTTTTTTTTTGTTTTATAAGCATACTCTTCATCATCATTCACTGGCTCACTGCTGGATTTATGGTTGATGCTTTAATAACGGTTTGACCTGAGGTGTTAAAGTGTCCATGTTACACACAGTTTTATGTAGAAACCACGGTGGTAATAAGCCCTTTAGACTTTAAAGTGGTCTACTTGACAGGAAGCCAAAGCTTATGTCAGCGAATAACACTGCTGTTTCACTTTGGCTCGCCTGCCAATTGCATGTCAATAAGAGTCTATGGGTTTAGGGCAGTGGAATATGAACGAGCAGTATGTTTCAAAGAGTGTGTCAGCTGACCTTGGGTCACTATTTGAATAATGTGCTCTATCCAAAAATCAATCGTAATTTGCATAAATGTAGTCTGCATCCCACAAGCCCACATTTGCAACAAACAATCCAACATTGTAAAATGATATAAATAAAGTATTCTCACTGTTTTAATCCAGTTTCAATTTTTGCCCTGCATGTGATATGCTACTGAAAAATGAGTCACAAAAAATTCATTATCTTATAATTTGTTACACATACACTTTTGTATGACAAGATAATAGCCCAATTCATGCTTGATTTTTACTAATATTGATGTTTGGGAGTTTAAAAAAAATGCTATATCGGCCAATAATAATTTTTCAGAAATTTTGAGCTTCAGTAATCTTGCTATGGATCTCTTAGACTTTTAAGATTTCTAATTTTTTTATTATGGTCAAGATGCACACAGAGCAGCACATTTTTCTTGTCAGTGCTCTCTGGTGGAGAAACTATGTAGTGGTGACATGGCTTCTCAATAACCTCAAACCTAGTTTGGCATTTCTGTACTGCAATTTCTTGTTACTTATCGGCTGACATATACACCCATACAATATATGTTTAATAACCTAATATCAGCCGATGTCTAGCTCTAGACAACACGTTCAAGTTTTTTCTGTAAAGGTACACTCCTTGACTCCCCCAAATATGAGATGTCCAGATCACTTTTGTTTTGAAGATCTAAACAGCACTACTTTAATGTCTAGTTTCCACACTTTCTCAGATAGATTTGGCTTCATTAGCTTCCTCTATAATCTCTAACCTTTAGCTGATCAATACCAAATGTGGGAGGCCTACTGTCTGAACAACACAGCAGTCTAATACTGCTCTGTTCTACAGTCATTACAAATCAGAACCTCTCACTGACCAATTAGGCACTGTTTTTGTTTGCCCTGCCTCTGTACCTAGGAACCTGATCAGGCATATAAATGAATGGGTCTGTGTTGTGAAGCAGCACCTTACTTGGCCTCTGTGTTCTTTGATTGATTAGCTTTAGAATAATAAACAGAAGTTCCACAATAAAGTGCCCATTAGCTGTTGTGTAGTAAGCTGATCATTTTTCCTTATTGATTTTTTATTGTCGAGGTTTTTAAACAGAAAGAAGAGTATTTGTAACAAAGATTGTAGGCCTTTTAAGATCTAACCCAACCTTACAGTATGTGCTTCAGTCTGGGCCTCATCAGGCTGTTGAATGGTGGTGAAGAGACATTCACGCCTGATGTTACTGAAGTCTGTGCATACAGTGTGTGTAATGGCTTAGTAGCTGTATAAAGATAGCTTACCTAATTTCTTTGAAGGACAAAGAGACAAACATTATTTCACTCATACAGACTCTGGCGGCACTACATGCCAACTTGTAGTATATGGCTACGTTTTTTTTTAAAGGGCTGTTGCTGATAGATGATTCAGAGAATATACACAATGTTAGTTTTTACTCATACCATCACAATATCAAACAAATCATTTAAAGATTTACAATACAAAGTATGCAGTCAACTGTCTGATTGTACATGCTGCGAGTATTGACCCTAAATTGAACTGTTTTCGTGTGATAAAATCAAATGTTTACCTTATTAAGCAATATCACACCAGAGGGAGTGCTGTTGTTGCTGTGGAATATCAGCACGGCTGTGATTTGGTCATAGGTATGAGGCCACAGGTCGAGTGCCGAAGATACTGCAATCACAGCCGTGCTGATATTCAGTATAGCAGCGTGACTTCAAGTGTGATACTGCTTTTATACAACAGTTCTATAAGCACCATTTATTAGTTACAGTAATAAGTGACAACAGATTATGAATTGTTTATTTAATAATTTATTTGGCTCCGCCAACACAAATAGTTCCATGACTGGACTGTTGCCAAGCAACACACAAACATTTTCCTGCACACTAGCTTGCTACTTTGTGTAGGTCAACACATCACTGCAGGCCAGCTACTCTATATCATGTACATTTATCTGTATGTTTCCATTTATTGTGCAACCAGTGAAAGAGGAGTCTGTTGACAGTCGCTTTGGTGGCATATGTGATTATGATGAGTTAACAGCTTGATCAGATAGTGTGTTGCTCCATCGTTTCCTGCTCTCCATGGATGGTCTTCAGTAACTTTTTAGCGAGATTTCAGACCTGCAAGACAAGTTTTTTTTGTTCGTATTTTTTATGTTCCGTGACTCATTATAAATCATAGTTCACATCGTAGTCTGTATGTATGTATGTTTATGTAAAGCATTTCACCTATACCCACACACTGCCATGATCTCTCTTGCCTCGAGTCCCACATCAGACAGTTCATAGCTATATGGCAGTCGCTCTCAGGCTTTGGTTGGTGTAAGATATGTGTGCCCCTGGCTCTTTGCACATCCGGGGTAACATCTGTGACAGCTGGTTTACTCTCAGGGGAATGGCACTATACCAGAAGCTGTCTGACACAGCTGTTACCCTCCTGGGCTGCGGTTGAGGGCTTTTGCACCAGGAGGAATTTTGCTAAGGAATTTTTCTAGAGATGCTACCAGGCATAGGGGATTTCCTCGCTTGTCAAACATAGTGCCCTTCCGAATTTCTCTGTCTCTCCCCAGTGGGTCTTCATAATTTTTTGTTACATAGTCGAATGTCATGGTGAAATACTTTGCTCCATTCACATCACGTTTTAGGATGAATGAGTCAGGTTTGAGATCCTGCGTCCAAAGTGCAACTGAATATCATACCAGGCATTGTTATACGTTTCATTGGTTCCTGCACTGCTTTAACATGTGAATTTCCCCTCTGGGGATCACTGAAGTCTTACATTATCTTATCTTATGAATTTGGTGAGTGATGGATGTCAAACATGCTTCAAAAACGCTTTCTGTGTAGCCCTTTAAAGTCAGCATTCCAGACTTACTTTTGTGTATGTGACATGCCTGCCCTTGTTTAATAGCAAAATTCTTTTAGTTGCACATCCTTGACTCATTCCTTACTTTTTTTAGAAATCTGGAAAGTTTGTTTGCTGCGTTGTAAGGCTTGGTGTACGTATGTTATTACATCCTTGTGTGCTTTTTTTTGTTGGCATATAAGTTTTGGGATTGGGAGCTGGGCTTTATTACAGTTATGGTACCACAGGCAGAGGGGGACCAGGGGCTGCCAGCTTTATGAATTCCTGCATTTATATCATTGCCCTTTGCAGTGTGTTTATTGTAGAAATCCATATTACAATAATATTAAAAAGACAATATAGTTCTGCTGTTTAGCCCTCTCGGGGTGTCATGAGTCTTATGCAACAAAACACCAGTGACGGATGTGTCCACTTGATAACCCCAATGACTCACTCACCCTGAGAGCTCAAGTGCAAAATATAGCTGCCTGTCTTATAGTTTTACAGATGACAATGGAGCCTGATATTTTGTTCAGTTTCCATTTACATTGTAGCTCATTATTGTATTAAACCCACACAAGGGATATGATTAATAGTATATTGAGCGCATTGAGTTAGAATTATGCGTGGTCTCATTTGTCTGAAGTGCAGTACAATATAGTTTTAGTTGATTTGGCATTGACAAATAGTTGAATATAATTTCTACATATACCACATTGATCAAATACATGATATAGGTCTAGTTTTGATGAATACATTTCTTAGCCATTCTTTCCTCAGTGTTTACTTATTAGCCAGCTATGTCATGCCCTTTGCCCATCTCCACTATGCCCATCCTTACAGTGCAGTATTCACCCTACCTAGTATGCCTGTGAGTGGCATGCATTTTAATTGTGGTAATGAAGGTCACCCAGAAGAGCAGCTGGATTCCTTCTCTGTATCTACAACACTCCCTGTAGGGAAGTTGCTGCCTGGCGCGAACCTCACCAGGACACCGAAAAACACCATATGCTCCCCACCCACTTCCTCACACCTTTCTTAGGGTTGCCACTGAGAAATTCATTCACAGATCCTGGAGCCTTGCAAGAATAGTGAGATACTATGAGGTCCTCTGTCCAATCTAGGATCAAGTGAGACAACTTTCTGGATTAAAATGAACTCAAGAAGCAACGCTCGATTTAAAGTTCCATTAACTGATTTTTGACCATTAGGGGGTAGAAATATTATACAGTAATCTCAAAGAAACATAGCCCTGAGAAACTCAAACTGTTATTGAGCAGCTGTGGCTGATGGCTAATGTAAACAATTAATTACCTACTTAAACATCCAGCAAACACAGGCCAACCTAGTGTTGAAAACCTGATGAATGTTACAATATGTTAATACTCTAGTAGTTTTCATCACATCTGCCCAACTGCAAACGGTTTGTGCACACTCCCAGAGCCTATTAATGCTTAAGTTCTCATTAATTTGGTGCAAAGTATTGTATACAAAGCTGTGATGGTCATAGTAGCAATGAAAATGCAATGTTTGTGGTTGCAGATGGAATCCCCAACTTTTCAATGAGTCACACTGAACTGAGAACACATTTGATCACGGGATGTCCCTGGATGTTTTTCTATTCCTAATGAACATCAAAGACTCAGTTTTCACCTTGTGCTACCTCATTTCAATGCATCTGTCATTCTGCTCATCCTCTCAAACCACAAAACTGGGAGCGCAACCATGTGTGGCACACATCCATTATAGGCTGCTTAGTTGCCTCTTGTTGCTGTCTGGTGAAAACCATTTATCTCTAAAATGCCAATTTTTCACAAAGTAAGAAAAACAACCTTGTTTTGAGCAAGGTGAAAATGCATTTTTGAGATAATCCCAAGGATTTTGAAACAGTTTTATGCCTTAGAGTTTGGAGAATTTTCTTGACCTCTCAGCTTTCTATTTATCTTAAAAAGCAACAATCATAAAACTCTGTGATGCATGGATTTACCAAACAGCAGCACCCTGCAACAGTGCGTGGGAAGCCCTTCAATGCATACAGTAATATTTTCTAAACTTTCAGTAAAATTTCATCATGGCAGCTTTGTAACTGAGGAAGGATTGGTGTGATTTAGAGCATCATACAGGGTATCTGTCATGGAATTCAAAGAGAAATCATGCATTTGGTCAATCATGTACATGAATTTAGTACATTTTGTTAACAGGTGTTCTGCAAGCTTGTTAATGATTATGCTCACAGTTGAATAATTTTCAAGTTTGCACTCTCTCAAACTGCAGTTAATATTGGCTTTAAGTTTCTACAGTTGTGATTGGGTACATTTTATTAACTGAATACCAACAGCAGTCTGTGATAGTTGTCAAATTTCCTGCACCTAGTTTATTACAAGGTCACATAAGTGTAGCTTTGTCACTTTGTACTTGGTGATGCACATTTGCCTGGTGTTGTGATTTTGTTAAAATGCATTTGATAGAATATGTTATCAGATAAAGTGCAAATAACAAATGCTATTGTGGCAAACAGGCTGGCACTGTGTTGTTCAATGCAGAAAGACAGCTGACATTCCAGGGAGTGGTGTAGTTGTACTGATAACTGAGAGCCTAACTCCGGTATAGTAATGTCTTAATCTTAACAAACATTTGCTGATGTACTGCAGGACTGTACTGTATCTGTACATAAAAAAACAGTAGTGCTGTTCACCTTTTCCTAGCAGGTGTTCAGGCCAACACCAGGCAGTTGGGCAACTTAAAGTTTACCGTTAGTCAGGATTTAAAGGGTAGACAGGATTAGGACTGGCACCTTGGCATCTCCATCTCTTCAGGCAGCTGCGTGGCTGAGAGGCCTGGTGACAGCAAACTGCAGGGAGTCTAGTGGTCTACTGTTGAGACTTCCTCGGTCAGGCACTGGGTGGGCTCTGCTCTGGTATTTCACATTAAGGGCATGGCTTAGCTCCCCTGCAAGGCTCCCTGACAGTGCTGTATCGATACACACTGTAGTAGTGGGATGCCACTTTAATGTATGCTACAGTGGAAGATGATGTCACAACTGAGGGTATTCTTTAAACATTTTCCATTTTAGTTTAGCTGTTGGAGATTGTTTGCTGAAGGCAAAATAATTGAGGTTCTCATGTTTTTTCACTTGTGCTTAACACTATGCTGAAGGCAGAAGAAAAGGAAGAGTGATATCATAGCTTAATATCATTATCACTGCTCCCAGCTGTTTTCCTGCTGCATGGAGCATCATTCATGACGAGGCCAGATGGAAACCCACTGTCATAGCGGACAAATGAAACTTTTCCGGTATGTTCGTGATCCATCCTGGCAGAGTAGCAATCTGTGACACTGTTTTTATGTATGTGTGGGTGTGTGGCACGCCCACAGGGGACATATTTGCTGTCTCTTCTCACTTAATGCTCTGAAGCGCAGACTTATACAGACATTACAGTGTAATTCCTTCTGATCCATTAGAGATGGGCCTAAGCTCAAGATATGGCATATAACAAGAAAACTCAGATTTTTGGGGAAATGTGCCCTCAAATCCTCAGTCAGATGTGAGCATCAATATCAGTTTCATCTTTGCCATTCCAAAATTGGTCCTGGACGTGGTAAGCATAGCTTATAGGAGCTCAAAGACTGTGAGCAGGGGTAAACCGCTGTCCTCCAACAAATCAAAAACTGTCTTGTATACAGAAATTGTTACAACCTTTTAGTCAGAAACCTAGAAATACAACCAATAGTAACCTGTGTTTTATTGACCACAGTTTCTATTGTTTTTTTCCTTAACACAAATAAGATAAATGTGTAAACAAGATAGTTTCAGAATTCTTAAGACACATTTTTTTCAACTTTTAACAGATAGATCAACCAGCTTCCAGCCTTTAGCTAAGCTTGGCTTAAGCAATTAAGCAGGCTTAATTGCTTAAGCCAATGCCAGAAAAAAACTATTTTTTTCTGGCATTTCCACTTTATTTGATGGCGATGATGGAGAGAGACAGGAAGGGCAGGGGAGAGAGAAGGAATGACATGCAGCAATGGGCCCGGGCTGGATTCGAACCCAAGCTGCTGTTGTAAGGACTCAGCCTTGATATGTGATAAGCGCTCTACCAGGCAAGCTACTAGGGTGCCCCTCTTAATTGGATACTTAAAGAAAGTATTGATCTGGTTTTCAGATTGGTTATTGTTGACATTGGTGAACTTTACCAATATTTCACTCATTTAGGGCCATTACTTATATCCCCTTAATGCACTTGCAGCCACCATACACATTGATGCTGCTTACCTTTCATCATTTCTTTAATATCATACCATACATTAATCAATGTACCGATGAAGTGTAGCTAAACTAGACTCATCCAGACATGTGTCTTAGGATGCATTTATTCTTTAGAAACATCTGCTGTGACAATAATCATAAACTTCATGAGACAGATCTAGGTTGTGTTAGAGAGCCATGTGTCACACTGAACCATTGTTTGATATATCACTGTACAAATATGTTCCCAATGTAAAGTTACATATGTTTATGTGGCCAGATCGTCCTCCTTTTGTTCATTCCCATGACCCCTTTGCAATGAATGCTGAATTACTCATCATCCTCCTCCCATTCCTGCTTTGACCAAATGGTCAAACAGGACAGGACTTAATTTTTAGATTTAGAGCGAAACGTAAAGGCAAAAGGAGACATCCTGGTCATGTAGAGCGCTTTTAACACTTTAAATTAAGTGAATATTGTGATCCTCATGTTTGGGATAACCTTTGACTATTAACTAGACATTACTACTGAACAAATCATTTGGGGAACGTCCCTATAGTTAATCAATTTCCAATGTAATATGATTCACATGTGTTTTACAAACCCCTTACTGTAATTGCACACATCTGTCACCATTGCGTCATCTTTGAGATCAGGTTATGTCATCTGTATTATCTTGAAGATAACTGTTGTGAATGTGGACAGCAAATATGGTGCAACTGTGAGGGGAAAAATCTACCCAAGAGAAGCATAAAGTTATATCCCTTGGGGTCCTGTCATAGTCATAATTTCTAGCTGTAAAGCTTAAGCTGATGTAGAGGAAACAAACAGGGTTGCTGGAATTGAAAATGCTATTTTAATAACTCTTGGGCTTTGTTGTTGTCCCATAAGGAGCAAACATAATGGAGCCTTCTGTTCTGTGCAAAGACATTTTTTGTTAAATGTCACTTGTGGCTCAGTTGGCTGTCTCTATGACCTTGATCACACTGTTGCCTGGATTTCTGGGATCCTAGGAGTTTTCTGGAGTCTGTCACTGGTGAGGGAGACTGATGAATGCTATTCATCATCCATCCCTCTGTGGTGACACGCCACATCATATTCCCCCAAAAGGTTGCATGAAACAGTTTAAACAGTTTTTGCTGCTATGTGATTTTTTTTTCCTTGAAGAAAGTTCAACCAAGTGCTTGAAGCTGAGTTCTCAGTCTGTGTGGTGTGATATCGCAGAGGATGAGTTGCAGATCAGTTTTTTTAACATTTAGACACAAAATACAAATAATAATAAAGATACATAATGTTTGTCCCTTTCCATGGCAAAATATTTAATTAAACTCAAAGATACTATATAGATTTAGGTTTTGTACAGTGTGAAACATGTATTTACTCCACATGAAATATTGACCTCACTCTATAATCCTGTGAAAGCATTTAAGGTGGGGCTCTAATCTTGTCTGTATACGTGATGGGAATAGTGAATGTAACCTTCACCTACCACCAGTGACATATATTAACACACACAAACATGTGCGTATGCACACGCAACTATAAGATATGATTGTGCTTTTCAGTTCGTAATAAGATATGTTTTCCTCTTCAATAAAAGCCATAGTACATCTTTTGAAACAGAAACAACAACATTTTTTTTAGCCCTTAATCTTATGAAAATTAGTGTATCAAAGCTGAAAAACATAGTGCCCCACAGCATACAGTAGTACTACATCTTGTAATTGTGTCTGCTGCTGTTGTAGTCCCAAAAATATCTTTATCTTTGAATTTACCTATCACAACCATGGCAGTGAACTTTGTGTCTGTTTTCTTAAAGATGTACTGAAACATCTGTGTTCTGGGATATTAGGAGAGTTGAGCAATATTAATCTCGCTTTCTCTGCCTCCATATTATATAGATGGTGCTTCACTAAACCATGTTTAAAAGAGAACAGCTGGGCAAGGAAATGAGATCTGGAAACAAGCCTGAAATGTAATGCCTTGATTCATCATTTCATTTCACTTTATAGGGTTTAAGGTAAAAAAAAAAAAATCACTGGTATGACTCACAAGTATCCAATCCAACGGCACCATATGTTTGAGTCATGAAATACTGGGATAATGGATAAATTAGTGAAATAATGGAGTGGTTGGTTTCCTAGATTGCTAACAAAAGAAACTCAAAAGCCAGACCACCCAGACAAAAGATAAATAGCCCTGTATCTCTGAAGTGACCATGTATGATGGAGGATTATTAGTCAGATGAAATTTTAGCAGGAAAACAATCACATAATGAAGAAGTAATCTAAAATATTTCCTAAAGACATCCTAAAGAGTCTGACACAGGGAGTGTATGCTTCTGTGATCAACAACATATTTGACTTCATCTCATTTATCTAAAAGCACCATTGATTCACCGGCTTGAAAACCAGTTATTACTAACAGTTTCTTTCAAATACTATGACCCAGGTTTGACACAGGTTGTTTTTGGTGTAAGGGTTTCTGTTCCAATCACATCAGTTTAGGTCATGCTGAAGAGGTAAGGGTTGAGGAATGTGCCTGTTTTGACTGTTTGAAATACCGGCGCATGCTATCGTGATGACATCCAGATCAGGTTGTTTTATGAGGTCCTCGTGTATTAAACACTCACCAGAGCTTTGGCACATAGAACGGATTTTGCATGCGTTTGATCTTTTTCCGCATGAAGCTGTCAGATTGTACTGCAGTATGTAACAACATCACATCACCTTTTTGCTTTTTTTTTTCTCTTTCCCTCATTCTCTCCTTAATCTACATGTTGTATTCATAAACTTCCACTGTAGATCTATATAGAAGTTTAGAAATGGCAACAAATAAATAACAAGCACTTTATCATAAAAATCTAATTTTAAGATTTGAGCCCAAAGAAATCATGTGCATACAGGTTTTAAGTTTTCCATGGCGAACAGGAAGCCACAATAGGTAGACGGGTATTAAATCCATCCCATAGCATCACAGTAGGAAAGAAGCCTCAGGTTGGTGCCTCAGTGTAATTAAATATTTCCTCGTATCCACGGGCTCTGGCTCTAGAGGAATGTCTACTATGTGGGCTGGGGCCCAGCCTGAATAGCTGGGTTATTAAGTGGTCCATGGAGCACTGTGTGATGAACGAGCTCAGAGAGTCACAATGTGGAGTATAAGCATCACAACAGACCTTGTGTTTCCTCCCTAGATGTGCACAGGAGCAGCAAGCGAGATGAAAAAGAGAAACACAATGACCTACCTCTGTGGAAAGCATGATTGGTTTCTTTGCCTCTGTATTTGATGATGATGTTTTTCTTTGGTTTCTCCTCATAGGATCCTAGAACGTATTGCTCGTCCTTTTGTTGTGATTAAATGTAATCTATACCTGACATTCTGTCAGTTTGACACCATTTATCACATGCAATAAGACAAACATCTTCCTGCATTAATTTGCACATGAATTTGTTTCACTCTGTGCATATATGTCATGTGTATTTATAAATTACATAATTCCACAAATGCTCCACAAACCATGCCACAGCTTTTTCACAGGCTTATCTTCCTCTTAACCTTATCACCCACCTGGTCTTCATTTTCACTTATTTTTCTATCTTCTCTTCAATAACTGCTGCTCTGATTATTTTACTCCGGTAACTTTACTCTTCATGTTACTTCATCAATCAACTCCTCAAGTTGCACTCCACACCTCCAGTGTCAGGGGGAAACATCACAGTGATCAGTAGCATGTTTGCACTGTATCATAGGCTGTCAACAGAGCATTTCATCACCCCACAACCAAAGTGCTGCTGAGACATTCTTACCATGTTACAGTTACATTGATAAATGTTTACGATTAAAGCCAAACCAAAGTGATCTGAGATCTATCATTTACTGTAATGAAATTTATTCTGCTTACAAGATATGACATCAAGTGATTATTTTATCTTTTGGCTCACTCATATGATTTGTAAATTTCATTTGCTATATCTTTTGTAGACAGTTAACAGGCTTAACTAATGAAATACCATGTTATGTTATTGTTTACATATATTCTACATCATATACTGTATGTTACATACCTGTTTACTCAATAATTAAAGTATAATCAAAAATGAAATTTGTTCAACTTGACAGTTGAGCAACACTTAATAATTTCTGAATGAAAATAGTTAATTTTTTTCTTCAACTGAACTTGAAGCTCTGGTGCCTCAAATGAGAGTATTCGTTTTGGATGGCTGACGCACATGATTTGTCAAGCTTCCAGGATCCTTTTAATGTGTTGTCCTTGGGTGAGTGTTATAATTGGATGGATAACAGATGTGACTGTAGGCAAAAGGCAGTTATGTTTTAAAAAGCAATTTTGGGTTTTGAGTTATTACTCTTAAAGGAACTTTGATGAAAGTAATGACTTGAATTTCAAGAGATCAGCAAAGACAAAAACTAGTTTTTATTCTGAACACATGGCTTGAGTGTAATGCGAATGCAAGGTTATATCAGTGCCATTTCAGTCATAGTTAGGTTAATTAAGATACCTGCAAATTTAGTTTTATTTATTGTGAAAATAACAGAACATCATATTCCTTTTTCAACAGTAAATCCTAGTCTCCTGGTGTATTTTTAACAGCCATTAGCACGACCCCATGCATATTCCTGCTGTGATGGTTTACAGCTATTAGCAGTGGTGCATGATTGTTGTTTTTAAGGGTTATTAGTCACTAAATTCAAAATACATTAGCCTAAATCATAGTTCAAACACCCCAAGATGGAATAACACAAAATCTCCTTTTAGCTATCCATTTAATTTAAATGAGAAACCTTTCCTTGTAATGACTCGCTTTCAATGGGATGCTCAGCTGCCAGCCAGCTGTGACAGACAACTGGAATATTCAAAGAGATTTTTTCTCAAAGGAATTTGCAAAGCATATCATTTAAAGGGTCATTGTGATTTGGTGTTGATTAAAATAAGTAAGAGAATGTTACTGTCTACTGCTCACTGATTAAAAAATCCTTTGGAATAAAGACGCCCCCTTCATTTAGGATTGATAGGAATTTGATTAAAATCGGTCAATAATTCAAGAAACTCTATAGATTTTCATTAAAAAGTTCCACAGTAACAAACACTCAATAAACTGCTTTGTCACAGTCTAATAATGAATGTTTCATTGTTGTACAAGGGGGTACAACTGTGCAATGCTCCATTGTTACTATGTTGTTGTGGTAACCTAATGGTGTATCTGCTGCATGAGTAACTTGTCCCTCTCAAGGGTTGAACGAAGCTCATCTCTCTTCTATAGCTATTATTCACCATGGTATATGCACTCCCCTTTACTACTGGTGCCGTGCCACTGCATGGGAACCATCCTGCCTCAGGAGGCCTGGTACACAGCAGGCACTGTGTTTTCGAACCAATGAATAGACTGTAGAGCCCTTTGTACCGTGGTGTTGTTGCTAGTCTAGCCAGTGCTGTGGATCCTTCCAGTGACAGCCTCTTTTTGAAGATAACAGTGTGTTCCAGCTCAAGCAGAGTGGGGGCAGCTTTAAAATAGACCTGTAATCATAGACCCAGATGGAGAAAAGTAGACGTGCCCTCAGACGACAGCTCTAATAACAAGCTGCAAAATTTAACCTGTAAGGCAAATCGTTTGTATATTTACCTTGCAAGATAGTGTTCTTGCTACCAAGATAGCTGTTTAAAACACTAAACCATTCTGAAATCGATAAATATAGCAGGATATCATTTCAGGTTGTTGTTACATCAAAAGATGGGGTAATGATGTATACAGTATATGTTGTCATAGGAAATTTAACTGATTTGATAGTACTGTACAGTACCTCTTAAGTTTAGTGGATTCACAAAGTGTGAAACAAATTCGTAGCCTAAATTGAAAGTATTGCGCATAGTACACTGTGATAAAAATTCTCAAAACAAGGTTCTTACATAGCTATTCACAAAACTTCTGGCTGTATCTCTGCTTTGGCAATGGGTCTTTGAGATTTTATCACAGTATATGTGTGCCCAAGGTCAAGAATGAGCCCCCACACTTTGTGTGCATAGGCTTTTCTTAAATCACATGACCTCATTTGAACTTTTTCTAAACTTACACTGGGTTTTGCATTTTTTTTGGTTGTTTCTTTGTGTGAAATAAACAGACATATTTTGCATTGGTCTGATGATGACTCATTTGGCTTCATCTGTTTAGTTTGTCCATACAGACATGATCTGTCCCTTGAGAACATTCCTGTTTTGCAAATTAGGACAGCTTTCAGCAAGGCCAAGCAATCTAAGGTACAACAGTTCTTTGCAGAATAGCACTTTAGCCACTAGCATTTCCTACTGCCTTAATGATATCCAAGTGACTCAATTTCTCTTAATTGTGATCTAGTCTAGAGTCAAAATTGCATATGAACAGCATTAGTTTGCTTTGCCTGTATGAACCTGGCCAGGTGCCAGTCCCTGCTTCTCAGGTGTCACGCACACGAGATTGCCATGGCAACCGTGTCTACTTAATGTCGGAGCATAGAGGCAATTGACTGCTGACTGAAGGGGTCTGATTTATCAAGAGATCCTTAGCCCAGCTCGTTGATATAGAGGCTGTGAAAAATCTTTGAAGTAGGACAGGCGGAAGTTGAATAATTAAAAACACTTTCATCTTTTAAGCTTGAGTAGCACCTTGTCCTTAAACTGTAATCGGAAACATTAGATCACAATATGACAAGGTCTGGGGTTTTTTTTGTTTTTATATTTGCTGTTCTAGACACCTGAATTAAGATAATTCTTGCCACAAAATATGTGAATTTTACGTTTGCAGAAGCAGCAAAAGTGGCTTGTTTTGTATGATGATCAGTACATGATCAGTACTAGCTGAAGATATCAAAATGACTGAAGAGACAGTAAAAGGAGTACCACATTCAGAAACTCAAAGTTTATTAAGTGAAGATCAGAGGAAAAAGATGCTTAAGTACTGATGAGACATGTAAATCTGTCATTTCCAAAGTGTCAACAAATCTTGGCTTGAAGAGTAGTAAGTCAGTTTTGCAAAACCGTGCCATGATATTGTGGGTGTGCATGTGCGCTAGTTCTCCATGCTTATGTCTTATTAATTAGTTGCTTCACTTCTGCTTGTTGGGCGAGTCTTGGAACAACCGGGCACTCCAAGGGCAACACGGTGCCTCCCTGTCTTGCAGTCATACATTTGCTTCCATATCTGATGTGATCTTTTGTTATTCTGTGGTTTTGGATTCTCATATCCTCTGGGATGGCTACAAATGTTGATACTTATCACATTTCTGGCGTTTGGATGGAGATTTTTGATGAACATCAGTGTTGACACAAGGATTAAGTTGTATTATGTAAGAGAAAGGAAGTTATTAATGTTATTCACATGTGGGTGGTCTTTCTCCATATCTGTTAGCTTTCATGGTGTCATTATCGAGCTCAAATATTTCTGCATGCATTCCAAAGTTGTTCCATACTTTCTATGATGTTGGTTGTACTGGATCATATTTGTTTTCATCTTACTTAGTTCAACATTTCCACAGAAATCTTGGATGAATTTATAATTGAGAACCTGCACACTTCTCACATGACCATTAATGTCATTACTGCTTTTGCTAAAACTCTTCCTGGTGCTCACATTTCTCTCTTAACAACCACAACTATGATACTATTTCCATGGGGGAAAGCTGATCCTGAGAACGTTTCCTCTGTGATGTCCGCAGTCTGTGAATGGTACAGTACGAGTTTTCCTTCAGGCCGCAGAACTTGTGCATAGCCAAGTACAACAAGGGACTGATCCACTGGAGGAAATGAGTGCATGTCACCATCAGAGCATGAGAAAGGAGCAGGACAGGAACCCCAGCATGGCCTTCCTCTGACAGCCAGCCCACATGGAAACAATAGCTTTGGCAGCCTCTCAGTTGTTGTGAACTTTCCTTGTTTCTGCATTTATTATGTAGCCAAGTGTTCTCTGGTCATTCCCATAAAGTTTATATGATTTAACTTTTTATTCAAGGTGTAAAGTGACGGAAGTGTGTCACATTACAGTTTCATTTTCCATCCACTCCAATTCATGTACAAGAGTTCAAGCTCAGTGAACTTTGACCGACATGTGAATCTCAGTTTCACTCTGATTTAATTTATTATGATCAAGCAACTTGGTTTTATTTTAGTAGAGGGGCTTGGGTAAGTCTTCTCTTATTTAAATAAAGCACCTCCTCCAACTTTTAGTGATTGTTTAGTATGCAAGGGAGCAACTGAGACAAGGTGGGAGTCAACAGCTGAATATGAAATTGATTTGAGAGCCTCAAAAGTGTCTGGCAGACTAAGACATCGACGTATTGACGATTTAGCTCCATGGCCTTGAGTCAACAGGCGTCATTCCCATATTCATTGATGCGTTTCAGTAGTCAGGTCTCAGTGTACTGTAACTGTTTTATAAAAAAAACCCATAAAAAACAGTGCTACCAGTTAGTGACTGAACATGCGGTAGATTCTCCTCCTTGTGAGCAACAGATAATTTAGAATGCGTTTCTTGTGTTTCATGTCAATTCTCCAGTGTTATAATCCTTGAGTCAATGTGATTGTTTTGAAAGCGGGTTCACCACAAAGCCTGTGACATGATATGAGTGAATATGCTAATGCTAGAATGTGTTGGTTAAAGCCTCTCAGGCTTGAGAGTCGCACTCCTTCATGATCAGGATGTTGCTGTTATGTTGTACAGTATGCTGTACACATACTGTACGCATAAAAATCTACAACCGTTGAGCCATGACATAGACCCTACAGTATATTGTAAAACTGCTTGCTTCTCAAATACTCAAATCTTTGAGTTTTAGACTGTTGGTTGAACAAAACAAGAATTTTAAAGACATTACCTCAGGCTCTGGGAACCATTTTGTTACCATTTATTAGCCAAGTTATTAATTTATAAAAAAATAAATAGTCAAATTAATTGATAATGAAAATAATAATTAGTTACATCCCAATATAGGATATTTCTGGCAGTATAAGATTAAGGGGAGGCTTGTGCCAGGGGAGAAAGATGGTTTCTGGTTGAATTCAGACTGCTCTTGTGCCTTTCATTCCTCAAACTACCAGTCCTCCACGTATCAAGTTAGAGCAATAAAACCCCATTTCTACTTAATAAGTTGGGGGGGAATAATGGTTCTGTGCGATAGTTTATCATCCACTATGGTTGTAGCTCACAGACAAATTATTCTTCCTGCAAATTGGATGACCTTAGTTTCTAGACTTCTGCCCTTCAACACACTGGTTCATTACATCCAGCTGTCATCCTCTTTATGAAATTTTCTGGTTTCCTAGAGCTTCTATTAGCCTACTGTGTGATCCAAGACAGATCTGATCACTCACTTCATCTGTTTGTCACGGTTGCGGCTGCCTGTTTGAATAAAAACAAATTCACAAAGAAAAGATTAGAAAGGAACAGTTGCCTGTCTGCCTCTGTTCCACCTTCTGACCACAGGCCAGCACCTCAAGTATTAACTGCAGCTGTCTAAATGGATACACATAACAAATCCAAACATCCCTCCTCTCAGGGGACCTTGCTAACTGAATGTATCACCTGATGTAACATTCAGCCCTACCTATATTTTTAAAATCATACCCAGAGACGCTTTCACAAAGCAAGACTGAACAAAAGGCTAAATGGAACATAACAACCAGCAGGATAGTAGAGGTTTTTGGAGAAATTAGAAGTGGAGTAAAGAGCAGCAACAGAGAAAGTGAC
Source organism: Thunnus thynnus (assembly GCF_963924715.1). Lineage (NCBI taxonomy): Eukaryota > Metazoa > Chordata > Actinopteri > Scombriformes > Scombridae > Thunnus > Thunnus thynnus. The sequence goes on from NC_089532.1 coordinate 12,646,374, forward strand.
CTAAACACTTCCCTCATTGAAATGACACAATGGCAGATGTGGGAGTGCGGAAGCTGAGGTTCACTGATAGGGTTATAATAAAAACAAAAAACACAGGAGCATGTTGCCCCTGAAAACGACAAAGGGTTTCAGGATCCAGCCACACACATCCAGCAGTCAAGAGACATGATGGTACTGTGAACCTCGATGATCTGTACACATAGGGTGGTGTTGATCTCTGTATGGGAAGAGTCAAACATCAATATCCATGGGAATAGAAGTGTATGTAATGCTGGGACAGGACAGGGCAAGCTGAAGACAAAATGATGTCATTGGATAGGAGGTGAAAATTTTAAGGATAGGTTCACAGCATGTCTGTCCTAGTTAGTTATTCATAAATGTTACTAATCTTTCAAAGAATATGTCAGGCAACAGGCTGACACCTTTGATTTCAGGATTATACAGCTCTTATGAGCCTTTTTTGTTGTACACGTAATCATGATTGTTTATGATAAGACTATCAGATAAGACTCTGAATACCTAATCCTTTTAATGAAAGCACAATGTATTACCACAGTTATGTTATCTTATTATGTTATTATGTCCGTTTTCCTCTTGTGAGTTGTCTAAGAGTAAATGCATTCTATATATACTAGGTTTTGACTTGAGCTCACGAATGGAGTTTGAGGGTTTCTGTTTTGTTTTGTTTTTTCCTGTGACTAACCATCCAAATGAAAACTTGGTTGACTAAGACTCCTCTCATTGACTAATGTTTGGTCAACTATTAGGGGGCAGCTCTATCTGAAAGTTAATGTTAGTGTTGATAATAAGTGAAAAAAATCTTATCTGGAGTTTCTGTTTTTTTTCTGTTTCCACAGTGACAAATAAGAAACCATCCCATGTATCCATCACAAAGGTGAAGCAATTCCAAGGATCTTCTGCCTTTGTAAAAAGGTCACAGTGGACAATCGACCAGCTACGACAGGTCAATGGCATTGACCCTAACAAAGTATGTCATATTTAACCTCCTTCAACCATTGCTATTTATTTAGTTAATATTGCTATTTCAGGGTTAACAAGAGTATTTCTGACAAGAATCTTGAGTTGTTCATGTTTCCCTCTCACTTTGATTCTCTCCAAGGACTGTCCAGAGTTTGACCTGATGTTCGAGAATGCTTTTGACCAGTGGGTTGCTGGTTCAGCAGGAGAGAAGTGCACCTTTGTCCAGATTCTTCACCACACCTGTCAGCGCTACAGCTCTGCCCGGAAACCAGAGTTCGTCAACTGTCAGTCCAAACTGCTGGGGGGTAAGACAGTTAAAAAAACACACTGCTAACTGTCCTTTGTCTCTGTTCAGAACAGAGTGGGTCTGCAATGCCAGACTCGCTGCTGTCATACTGTGCTGTAAGCCAGTCTGAATCTGATTATGTATGATGACAACCAGCACCTGGTGTGTATGAAAATGCATGCTTATTCCTCGTACACAACATCTGTTGAGCGCTCTGCTGAAGTGAGGTCAATGAGGATGTCCAACATAATGTATCAGCTGTGACTCAACGCATCTGACAGATCAACTAGTTTTACAGCACATGAAATACTCAAAAGAACACTAATTATTCATCCTCCCCAATTTATGTGATGTTGACGTATTTCAAGTGTGGGGCTCATTATTTTCAATTGGTTGCCACCCTTCAAAATAACATTAAACATTACACAGTATGAGCTGTAACAGTCCCTTAATCATTGTTTGACACTGGTTATTACATCTGTTAGGCTGTGGAAAAACAATTCCATTTCCCTTTGAAAATAACCTTAATATCATGCCCGACTAATAAGTGAACTCAAACTGACGAACCAAGCCCAACAAAATCCCAAATGTTTGTAAAATGTAAATGTAAAAGCGCATAATGAGTCATTTCCTGGCTGCAAATGGTGTTTGTTACCCAGGAGGTAGAGGGCTCTAGTGTAGGTTGATGATTTCCTCTTCAGTAAAAACCAGTAGAGAGTGCAGCATCCTGCGTGGTTAAATCAGATATTGATCTGTTTACCCCCAAGCTTCATCTTTGAGCACCATTCAACCTGTTGTATTATTCATGTAATTATTTATGGAAACACATCCCCAACCTGCCTCCTGCAGGGTGTCCATCTGCCCCACATATGCAAAGATCAAGTACTGGAAATTGCTGGATTTGAAAACAAAAAAATGTAGTTTGCTGGATTTTAAATGTTTAACTGTTGGGCTACAAAAAAAAATACTGTGAGCAAGTCACAAAATGAATAATGACAGGCCAGAGTCTCTTTCATTTTGTGAAAGCTTTCCTCATGATGCAAAAAGGGAGATTTTTGAGTGAAGCTGCAGCTATGGACAGAGAGGTGAAAATACACAAAATACCTGTATAAACACTTAAGTTAATGTTATTGATTTCCCTTTGTTCCTCTTTTCTTACTGTATGTGTGTGGGAAATCTCTCTGTTTTCATTGATGCTAAATCTGCCCATTGCCTCGACCTTCCTCCTACTCTGAAAACCATGTCCATATTTAACTAAACTGACCCTGGTGCATACCATAGTCTCTGTATGTGTGGGTGGGTAGGTAGTGGTGTCCCGGAAGGTGCTGTGCCTGGGGTTTTTTAGAGTAGGATGGATTATGGAATGCAGATGCTGCATATCAAACACACAACTCCAGTAGATGTGAAAATTATACAGTTATAACAGACTCAGATGCCCTATAGCATTGTTTTGTTTAACTGCACACAATGTAAGAAACTAGTGGATCATTACTGTATGAGAAACATTACCACCCCTTGTGGTAGATACTTGGAGGATTAAATATTTGCACATTTAAAAACCAGACCTGTGATTTTGTAGAACTAGCTATTGATCCAGCTATTGACACCATGCTGCAAGTCCAGCTAGCCAACAATCTGATAATGACTCTTGGCTCCTGGTGTGTAAATGATGCTCAGTTTGACAGACCAAAAAGTTTGGCAATGCACCATGCACACTGTGTCAGGAGGAACCGAGAGGATGCCAGCCTGCTGCCAATTCTGTCCACTCCAGTTTAAGTCTCACACCAGTGCAAAACAAAACTCATGACGCTGCTCAGGTGTGGGACCATAACTGTGGTAGACTCTGTCTGCAGAACCTCTGTGATGGCAGCCCCCCTGAAAACACAAAAGGCAAATGGTTAATGCGCATAAATCTGGTCATGCACCATCAAATTTGATATACAAAATGAGCACTCAAGACATGCGTAAATCAATACTATAAGCACCATTTTAGTAAGATGAGTACAGTGTGTGTTGACACTCTGGATAGCCTTAATGGGATGGACGAACATGATATTACTGTAATAAACAAATCTCTGGGGTTGTTGTTGATTTCCCAGTGTGTATATGTAAGGTGCTAAGAGCTTTGTTGCTGTGCCTCGGCTTTATCTTGTTCTTTTCCTCCTGCCGATTGGATGTTACTACATGGGATCCTATCAATCTTGAGCTGAAAATGGTAATAGACTAAAGACAATAGGCAGCTTATCCATGCATGGCACTTATGAAGTAATATTGTTAAGATTTAATCATACATTAGGCAGTATAATCCTAAGTCTCATAAAGTAAAAATGCATGATGGAGCAATAAAGACACCTGTTACATTAATTGGAGTTATTGGAAGATTTGATATCACAACATGATGCAAATGATTGATTTAAAATTTCAATTGAAATTAATTCTGTAGTGTCTCATATTCATTTGGCTTGTACGTTGTGCTAATGTATTCTGTTTAAAAAGTCTTTTCTCGGTGATAGACTAGGTGAACTGATGCTGCAGCGCTTTAGACCTCTGCCAGAGCTGTATGGGGAGATGCACAGGCGCGTGTTTTTGATCCCTGATGGGGCATGTAATTGGTCTAGAAATAAAAGCAGCTAATTTGCCTTATCAGTGCTGACTTGGCTTGCTGCCTACACTTTTATGCCCTGTTATACCCCAATACCCACCTGAGCTTTTCTATCTCACTGGCATGTCTTCATGACTTGAATCTAAATGAAATTTGAAGTCTGTGAGCTAAGTGGATGTTTTTTTTTCTCTCCATTAGGCAAACCATCTCCCTCAAATTTATAATAGATTTGCTCTGTGTGAATTTTCATTCTTGGGGAGTGTTAGACTTAAGATTCCTCCAGTCAGGTATAAACAAGCAGCTTGTATAAATGTGGGCTAGGCTTCAAAAGGTTTTCACAAATGTGTCAAACATTTCTATAACATAAATGACCCATTTTAACAGTATTCATTGTGTGACCTTCATTTTAATTAATAGATACATAATAAATCGATAACCAGTTTCACAGATGCATGACATTTATAAAATCCTCAACCCTCAGTGCTTAACACGTGATTGAGTAATCCAAAAACTATAACTCTTCTTGACTAATTTCAAAACTATATCATATTTTGAACGTCAAAAATGACTATGACTTATGATATTTTCTCATCACAGAAGACCAAGAGGTAGATTCAGTCATTGTCCGTTGCAAAGTCTTTTTGAACAGAATGAGGAAAGAATTGGTTTCACACCTTGGGCATCTACTAAGACAAGGTAAGCCAGTGGTTTACAAAACTACAGGTATCTGGACTAAATTAAAAAGTTACATCCCCTACTAAGAAATGTTGAATGTTCCTTGTGTAATCTAGTTAAGACAGTAGCATACATCATTTCTTGATTTAAGTGAAAAACAAACAAACAAGAATATATCATTTACTAACAAGTGTTGATTTTCAGCTGTAATCTTGTGAAAAGACCCAAGCAGATATAAAGCAATGCTATAGATACTTTTAAAAAATATAGTAAATTGGGTCATTCTGCAAAGTTGGATTCAAAAAAAGTTTCAAACGAATCCTGTCTTCTGAATTTAGGGCTCTGCTCCTTGCTTCAGGGACTTAGTTGATCTGAGTTGTCATTTTTAGGGATATACTGTAGTTAAGATTTATACACAGAGATTTTTCCTCTGTGCCGTATGCTCCCAGTGAGCACAAGGTCAAAAATCCCCTGGTATGTGTTGTCACTGTGTGGGAGTACATGTTGAAAGGCATTTTAAGTTTACATCCAAAGATTGTATGATTTATATTCACTGGCCTCACCCGTCACTGTCAGACTGTGTGTGCAGAGTCATTGACTAATACTCTGCAGAGGTAAATTACATTTTGACATACAAGGGCAGTGACATGATGGAGTGCTTCTTTCCTAATGGTTTCTTTAGTGTCTTGTACAACTGTATAACTTTTCACAAATTAACATTTAAATTTAGTCAAGACTATAATGATAGAAATTATGGCTGCTTAATGCACTTCTGTGATGCTGACATTTATCTGCTGATTAAAGCTACTGAGAGTAGACTGTTAATGAATACCTAGTAGCTATTTTTCTATCAGTGGTGGCATGGCTCTGTAGTAAATTTAGGACAGAATGTTCTGTATTTGTCCCCATTAGTGTCCGTAGTGTCTTGTTGAAGCCTTTTTAACCAGCATGTCGTTGACTAAACTAAAAGCCAACTGAGCAAGCAAGGTCAAGCCTTTCCCCTCATGAAAAAATGTCGGGGGCAGAGTTATCTCCTTGCTTTTCGGTAAGTGGTTAACCACAGAGTTGAAGGATTTATTCAGGCTACACACCCACCTCACTCCAAAATAAATGTGTGTAAGATGCATAAATATGAGCATTAAAAGTTTTTCTAATGTAGTTCAAGGATGGATCAACAAGATAATACAGATCAATTGCTTAATAACTATTTACAATAGGATAATTTGTCATTAGCCTCAGCACTGGATAACATATTTTACATTTATCAATTGAGTGAAAGCGCAAATTAGTTTTTGTGGGTCAAATTGACGATAGCTTGTGGCTCCTGATGCGGAGCAAGTCAAAGTCCTAGATGGTGGTAATGTAGAGGAGGAAAAAGAGCATCGAAGCACCTGAAAGTCAATGACACAATGATAGGCATATACTACATATTAGATGTTTGGGAATGTCCATTGAAAGAGAGAAATGAATTAACTGTGTATAAGAAATGATCACAGGAAGAATATGGAGAAAAGTGATTGGATGAAAGGCTATAGAAAAATAATAGGAGTATGTCGGGAGTGCTGGGGGGAGGTGCTCTTCTGGTTGAATCACTACCATGGTTTCATTATGCTGCTGCTCGTAATGTCAAGATTTGCATTAATTAAACTGCAGCAGGGGTTTATCTTATAGCAGGAGCAGTATAGCTATTCCTTTAGGCCTTTATGATGTCTATTATATTATCCAATTCAAGTTTTTTCCCCTTGTATATATCATCCTTCCATGCATAATACATTTGAAAATGTAAAATAGCAGCACTATTACTTAAAGATTCAGTGCTATGTTAATTGGAAACTTGTCTTCTACTTTAAATGTATAGGAAACCAAACCTGGCCAAACAACATGTATATCCACAACAAAGTATGAACTTTTTATATATATATATAAAAAAAAGAAGCATGTAAAGCATGTTGGATTTCATGTTAGATTTTTGAAATTTGGTTCTTATTTTTCATTTTTTAATCCCGTTACATAAAAAATACCATTCCACAGATGGATAGAAAGGAACAATACTTACAGTATAAACATACATGACTGAAAAATGTTTTTAGGCTTGGACTTCGTACCATCATGATGAATTACAGTATTCAAAATTATGTCACCTATATGTCACCTTTTTACTGTAGAGCTTTAGACCTCAACTTCTCAGAAAGTGCTGCTGTACAAAAAGAGCCAAAAAACAACTTCCAGTTGTTGAATCCAAACTGTAAATACTGCTGTAGTTTGAGTAGAACAGTTATAACAATGTTGCAGTTACAATACAATGTATATTTGGCACTGTTTTAGCATTTCTCACACACTTCCTTGTTTACTTTTCTGGCTACATTCCTCTGCTATGTGATAACTTCTAGAAGAGGGTAAATGGATACATTGGTTCAGTTCAGTTGTTGGTTCAGTTAGAAAAGATTTCGAACATCTAAACACCCACTTTCAACATAATTTTGTGTTCATTCACAGTTTAAGTACAGTTGACTATAGTCTGAATACATCAGATAGTCTTGACCCTACATTTGTTTTTCTGCTGTTTACTACTTGTGTTGACATGCTTTTCTACTTTTGTAATTAATACCAGAAAGTTCTAATGAAATTATGTTGTATGTGGAATATTCAGACAAAAAATATTCAGAAAGTATGTAGTCATTTTTCATTGTAGAGCAACTCTCAGTGAACTGGAAGCACAGTACATAAATTGGCAGTTTTTACCATTGCCAGTTATAATAACAGAAACAGGGAAAAGATGGATCTACTTGAAAATAATAGCAATTGCTGTATACTTCAGAGTCAAGAGAGAACGTTAGTGGGGAAAGTGAAGAAGCAGCACTTGCCCCTCCCTCATTACCACCACTGAGGTGCCCTTGAGCAAGGCCCTTAACCCCAGCTGCTCCAGTGGAGCCACTTAGTGGCCGGCAGATTAGACTGTTGTTGTACTGGGCAGCTTCCAGATATGAATTTGTAACTGTGTGAACGTGATCAGGGTTTTCCTGAAAAAGAGAGCATCACTCTCAGAGAAACTCCCCTGACTAGGTAAAGCTATGATTAGGAATCACTTATCACTTACAGAAATCCTTGATGGAATGCTTTATATATTTCTCAGCAGCTTAAAGACCTCTGGCAATATCTGGCTATTAAGGAGATTTTTTTGATGGAACTTGTTGAAGTGCAGATAAGTATGTGCTCACTAATATTTAAAAGAAATTATTGTAAAAAAAAAACAAAAAAAACACTCTGCCTTCCAACACCCACACATATTACTCCCCTTAGCATTATCCTTTCACAGTGATGATATGATCATGTGCGCTGCCAGAGTGAAAATATTAAAAGCACTGTAGCATGTATTGTTTGCATGGTTGTTTTTGTGTTGGTGTATTTGTTCTTGAAGTCAACCATCCAATTTGTTCAATACCATGTGCTTTGAGAGTAAATGTGACTTGGCTGTCAGCATCTTGTGAAGTGTATCTGACATGTTCCTGTTGATAACCATCAGCTTATTTTCTTAGGGCCACAGCAGTGCAGCCTGTAATCTAACTCCTACAGAAAAACTGGAAAAGGAGGGGTTCCACCTCCTTGTTATGTTTGTGCTCATGGTTCCTATCTTTTGGAGTGTTTTTTGTTGCAAAAAACAACTTTCCTTTTTGTTCAGTCTCAAGTCTCCCAACAAAATTCCTTCTGCATTATTGAGAGAGGTGTGTCATGGATGTACTAGGTTCGGCCTTGTACTGTAGATTATTCTCTATCAACAATTTAAGTTGATATAACCTTCACAAAAAAGCTTATCAGTGTCAAAAAGGGGAAAAATCAACCTCTGCCTCATTAAAATGCAGACTGTATTAATACCAGTGAGCATCCTAAGTAATATAAAAGAAATAATCTTATCCCCACAGATAACAGTGATGGCTGATCAGCTCCCACTTTAAGTTATAGAGACACTAATGCTCAGAGTTTGGATCACAGCACAAAATAGCATAATCTACTCCTACACATGTTTCATTCAGCTCCCGATGCTGCAGCCCCTTCATAAGCTTTCCAGAATGTCTCCACCCTGCCTTCTCTGTAATTACATTCTCCACTGGGGGAGCCCACGCTGCAGCCTGCCACTGATCTCTTAGAATGGAAAAGAAAAGCACCAGAGAAAGGAAATGGTGTGCAGAAAAATAAAGGGACACGTTTTCTGAGTGCATGGTGTGGAGGGGTTTTGAGGTGGGGATGATAGGAGTATTACTCCCCAGGCTCCCATGGAGGAAGAGAGGATTAAGAGGAATCTGTCTGAAGGTGAAAAGGTCTTATCCTTTCTAGTGAAGACCTAAAGCTTCTAAGAGAAAGTGTTTTTTTTCCCAGAGAAAAATGGAGCAGGATTTTTTTTTTTTTTTTTTTTAGCCTCTGTTAACTTGAATCCTCATTTGCGATGTATATATATCATTGCAGACAAACTTTGCTTTTCTAATGGCTAAGTAGCTCCTAGTCAAAACACTAGGAACTATGTAGTAAATAAGTAAAAAAAAGTAAATACTATATTCCCATTCTAGCTGCTTCAGAAAGGTGGTTACTGTGAGTCCTGAGTACTCCTAGTCTAATAATTTGACTTGACCAAATGAAAAAGGAATCCAAACAGCTCATTTCGTCATCGGTCCGGATGCGTTTTGTCATGTGTAATGTGACCTGCAGTCTGTGTTTCATTTACTGTAATCTCTGGAAAATTGACTTCAGGAAGGCTTTGTATGTATGCATGTGTTTCCATTTCCTTTCGTGTGTGTGTAGGTGTGGGTGTGAGCTTCTATACATTCATCTGTGTGTCTGCGGTACGGGCGTGTCTCTACAGAAATTGCTTTGACTTTATCAAGTTAACTTCTTTTGAAGGAATACCAGCTGGCCCAACCGTCTGCTTTTGGGCTGTGTTATAACCTGCTGCAGTGGAGCTGTCCCAATTATCTGTCACTCAGCCTACCTGCCTTGATGCCACGGGACATATGCTCACTATATTGCGGTTTCCTGTGGGAATAGATTGAATCTGGCTTGTCTCGTCTTAATACAATCGGTACCTTCAGGATTTGCTCTGTCTGTTCTTTCTCTTCAATCTCATTTACTGTATATCTCATGATATAGACCGTGAAAAAGTTAATCTAGCTTATCTTCTTGGTGGGTGTTTGGTGACTTTTTTTGAGCACAGGGGTATAAAGTGTAGTCTTTTTGTCACATTGTGAACCCTGTGGTTCTGCTCTGGTGTAATTAAGAATAACCTGTCAGGGCCTTGCCACCACAAACTGTGAAAGCCTTCTTTTTGGGCTCTTTTTGGGAAACCAAAGTTAGCAGTTCACATCAGCAGTAAACAACACCTTTAATGCAGATGTTTTCCCAAACTGGCATGCTGCCCTCAGATACATCTACATAAAGAGACAGATTATGCCCCACTGGAACAAGATGTTACTGTATTGCCGACAAAGAGAAAGCAGCAGCAAGATGATCCTAGTCTAGTTGTTAGTGTAGTGTAGCAGCAGTCCCGACATGCAGTAGATTAATGGCTTGTCGGAGGAAACATCCGCAGGGCTGCCATGGCTATCTGAAGATGTGTTCTCTGTCTTATATCCACTTTCGGGTCTCCAGGGCTGCCCTTGCAGCCAAGCATATATTCTTTCTTTATTACACTTTAGAAAAGAGGCAAGTAATCATGGAGCTGGCACCACAAGTTCAAATTTGAGGAAAAGCAGTGCATAATGTCACCAGGAATGACATACTTTCTTAAAAAGGGGGCTTTAAATCTGGTGTTGCATGTGTTGAGGTTGCATACTTCAAAGTTTGAAAAGGTTAATTTCACTTGATCTTTCCTTGCAGAAAATCATCTTTGAAGAAAACTCATTAGCCACCTTCCTACGTTGTACCTGATTGAAGCCATTTGCCTTTACATGTTTTCGTCGTCCACCATTAACTCTAATGCTCAGGGTCTGATTAAACTACACTCATCGAATGTCATAAGTTCATTTGTTACAGCTGGTCTCCTAAATTCTGCTCTTTACCAAAGAAATAACAATTTCTTTCCCTTTTGTCTTTTCTCTTCTCTTCTGTGTTTTATTTCATCTCTCTTTGCTCTGTTGCTCTGTTTTCCTTCCTCACTCCCATCCTTATCTGCAGGTAACAGTATACTACATTCAGCTGCAGACAGTGTGACGAGTGCTGTACAGAAGGCCAGCCAGGCTCTGAATGAACGTGGGGAGCGATTAGGTCGGGCTGAGGAGAGGACTGCAGACATGATGAACAGTGCTGAACAGTTCGCTGTCACAGCACACAAGGTGAGGCAATATGTTAGCAAGATACATTATAATGCATAACCTCAAGTGGGGTTAATGTATTTTTAATAACGTGCATTGAAATTCTGACTTTGAGTTCCACCTCATGTGTTATAGAATTTTAATGACTGATTTTAAAGTCCTTATTAGTTCAGCCAAAAGATCAAACCTTTTACCTAAACCTGAGGATATTTGTAAGAGTTGCCTCATTGTGACTCCAGTCTCTCAGCAGTAGTGCTCTGGGAAGATAATTGTTTTTTCTTCTTTCCTCATTTACTCTCTTTTGTTCTCTATAGCAGTGGTTCCTAACCTTTTTGGCCTATGACCCCCTTAGAATAAAGCAAAGTCTACCTGCAACCCCTCGTCACATGTTGCATTCTCTACCATTTCAGTTATCAATTATTGTCTCAATTCATTGGTTAATCGTTTTGTCCACAAAATGTCAGAAAATAGTGAAAAATATCTATTAAAGGTCTCCACATTCCAAGGTTTGACCTTTAAATATCTAGTTTTGTCTGATTAACAGCTCAAAACCCAAAGATATTCATTTTATAATCATGTTTGACAAAGAAAAGTAATAAATCACATTTAAGAAGCTGAAACCAGCATTTTTGCTTAAAAATGACTAAAACAATTTTATTATATCAAAATAATTGCTGCTTGATCTTCTGTCGATTGACTAACCTTGCAGCTCTAGAAAGAGAACTTATTTGTTTTATTTTAATAACTTTTAGAGGCTTGTGGAGGTAAAACACAGTAATCTACAAGAAATAAAGCAAACATTAGAAGAAAGCTTGACAAAAAATTACAATTTTGTGTGTCCAAAATATGTTTCTTTTCTGTATATCCTATCCTGTCCAGTCATCCCGTGACCCCTTTGGTTAATGCAGTGACCCGCTGTGGGGCCCAGACCCCACGTTGGGAACCACTGCTCTCTAGAGTGTTCCCTTGTCCTCCATCCATCCCACATCTCTTGTATGTCAGGAAAACTAATTGCATGCTGTTTAATGGGGCTATTAGCGTAATATGATTCTTTTTCTGCAAAACAAAAGAAAAAATAAATTTTCTTTGTAACGAGTCCACTTTATTATGATCATCATATTGTAGCTGTCTGTGCTTAATAGCACCCCGTATATCACACACCCCTGGGTTTGCAGCTTGGCTGCTTGTGTAAAATTAGGCAGCCGTGCTGCACTGCTGCTGTCAGAGAATAGCCTTTATTGATAGACATGTGCCATTTTAAGTGGGATGTCAGTGACTTTAATAGTAAAGCCATACAGTATCTAATAACATGACTTTGAGCATTGCATAATGCCATACGGAACAAGTGATTGTAATACTGTATAATTGAAAGATGTTTGAAGAGCCTTGAATGGCCCTTTTACTGCTCACAGATGAGCTTCCCCACTGTGATGAATTACAAAAACTGTGATGAGCAGAGAAAAATGCTCTGGCTTTGATGGTTTCAGGAGAGAATGACTGTGGATCCCCCATGAAGAATCACTCATTTGCAAGCATTTCTCATTTTTCTCTCTGGCTGCCATTAGCTTTTATATGATTTGATTTATAACTTATCATTTGTCTTGCTCATTATTCCCAAGACTCATACTGTCTGAGGCCCCGTATTAAGACATTCTGTGTCCTTATAGATTGATAAAGAAGTCATTCCTGATAGAATTAACCAGGCAGTCTGAATTGTATCCATTCTGTCTGGGAATGACTTTCAGGATGGTTTTACTGGATATATTATGAGTTTTCCTTTCAAGTAATCTGCATTTTTTATACGTGGACCTCTGCACACAAGGAATCTTTAAATTACAGCCAAGTACAGTGCTAAGCATCTGCAGTACTGTCTTACAGAGGGTCACCTTGTCTTTTTTCTCTAAGATCACTTCTGCAATCCCATTTATGCGCCTCACTTTGTGACAGCAGCTAAATTGGCAGCTGAGTTTTAATCAAGGCTACTCCTTTTTGTATGCTGCTCTACTGCCCCCACTTGGTTGCTCCATAGATTTCAGTTTTGTGCATGCCACAGCAATATACTCCATACTCAGTCTGCAGCGTGTGTATGTGTGTGTGTGTGTGTGTGTGTGTGTGTGTGTGTGTGTGTGTATAAATGTGTGTGTCTTCCATCCTGACATCTCCACACCCTATAGCGACAAATTGGATTGGTAGCCCTGGTCATCTCTCTAACGAGCCTCTAGCCAGGCCAATTAGATCTCTTGTTAATGAGATAAATGAAGTTGCAGAATGCTCTGTCAGTGCCTGAATAAAAAGACCAGAATCCCTGGTGGCCACCATTGTTTTTGGTTTCTCTCACTGTGTTATCCTGCAACCCCTACCCCATTTTTTCTGCAGCTTGCCATGAAGCACAAGTGTTAAACCACTGCCAAAACCAACTGGGCTGGGGGGTCACCAATCGCCAGTCGCTGTACAGGAGAAGGATTCCAGATTTTATTCTTTTTAAAAAATTTTAATGAGTACTATTTGTTAACAATGTTAACATTCTAATGTTTTTTGGCTATTGTATTCTGGTGCATCTTGTTCTTATCGATGGGGACACAGCTAGCAGAAGGGAGGAGGAGAGGTAAACATAGCTACTGTACTTTAGACTGTCAACAGAATGTGTCACGCTTCTGTTTGCCAAAACAGTTACAAGCCACAGCCATGACTGTACTTGATAACTATGGTCACCGTAAACCCTTTCCCTTTTCACTCAGACACTAATGTGAGTGTACACATGCTGACAAGTTATTATCAGCTATCACTCCGAGACAAGGAATGGCTTGTCTCACAGATTATTAATTGTTTACTGTTATTTATGAGCACTGCAGTGATTATGCAGTCTGATTAATGAGTGACAGGCCCTCTCATGGGTTTCACAGGTGTTAACTTAAGAGTGGGTGGCAATGCACCACACAAATAACAGATACATACCTAAAGACAGGCTAGACGTTCCTGTGGGATGTCAGACGAAATTAATACTCACATCTGTGCTACTAACACAGAGAAAACATCAACTCTACCCCTAAACATCAATAAATCCCCAAGTATTAATTTTCAGTTTAATAAATAATAATATCTCTCTTTTGACTGTTTGGACGTTTCACTCTTTAGATCTGTTGGTTTGTCCATCATTTCAAAATGTATGAAAGCAGTATTAGTCAAAAGTGTGTCCAACATTTTATCTTGTAAACTGCAGGTGGGAAAGAATCGAGTGACTTGGTTTGGGTAACACAGTAAATGAGAACAGTGAAAAGTTTTAACCCTCTGTTAGACTTGTCTACCATTCAAAACAACCAAAACTAAATGGAAAATGTTTGCCAGCATTTTTGTAAGTGTACTTGAAGAACTCTGTTTTGAGAATAAGCTTTTTTTTCTTTCAGAAAATTAATTTATGTTAAAGGGGGGGGCATTTCAGTAAACCAGCTTCTGCATTGTAAAAAGCAAAACATGTAATTCTTCTAGTACTATTATCAATGTCTGTAGAGCTAATGTGTCCCATGAACGTGGGATGTTTTAAATTACTCCTGGCTGTATTTCAAATTAAATCACTCAGTAGTCATATCTTGTGCTTTTTAGTATAATTGGGTTGGTCATTATAATGATCTATATACTGGTAGCTAATGGACAAAATATCACAAATAGCAACAGCGCAGTGTCGTACTTTATCTGTTGTCAGTGCTCTCTCACTGACTGTGACTTTGGCTTCCTCACTGGCAAGACACCACCCTCACAATGGAGATGTATTTGATTTTTTTAAATTTTTTTTTATACATTTTAATTTTATAATTCATGATGTTACAATGCACTGACAACTTTATCTTGCAGAGCACTGTGGAGTTCTTAATGAAACGTTCCAGTTGCCTAAATCTTAGTGTGCTTTTATTCCTCTCTAACACTTTGGATGTTCATTGTTTTAATAAAAAATATATATATACAGTATAGAAAAATGAATTTATATTATTGTGTCATTTTTATAACCAGCTTTAACAGTCTCATCAAAGAATGGTATCAGAAGTTGTACATTTATTTTGTGGGGTGTTATTGTATTTGCGTGTTTTACTTGTAGATATTCCCTACTCATAAACAATAAGCTGCCAAAAAGCTAACAGTGTCTCAAGGTTCATTATGTCATTCTTTCTATCTGATGTTCTCAGTCAATGCCTCAACAATGCTTATACACTGATTTCAGCTCTCTTTAACACTGTAATATGTAAAATAAAGTCCAATCCACAATCAAAATAAAGTGGTTCTTTATTAGTGCCTTTTGCTGTCAACATCTCACCTCAGTCTGTAAATTGGTGTTAATATTGTCTTGCTTTATGTAGCAGCCCAGGGTAACACTGCCTAAGAGGATCAGAGGATAAAGAAAAAGTGTCTTCAGGTTTTTGGTTATGATTGAATGAAATACTTGGTATTATAATTATGTGTGTTTAGAATACAGGAGAGCGTTATGCAGGAATCACATTCACAATATGTTGAATTAAAAAGTCATTCTTGGTAAAGTACTACACAATTAAATATGACAAGGTAATTAGTTACTTAAACAGTTGAATTTTATCTGCATGCTCACATTTGTTTCACCAGGTTTAAATTCAGTTGTACTTCGTGTGTGTATTCTGATTATTGTACTATGGATGAAGAAAAGTCTTGACCAGCAGGGACAATGGAGTTTTGATATTTCAGTTTGTCAACTTCCCATCGAGAACTGTGTATATCACTTAAAAAGTAATAAACGTTATACTTCAAGTCCAAGTAGTTCTTCAACTGTTTTCCCAATACTGGTGATGTTTCTTTTGTAAATAATGTAAATAACAGGATTCATAATTTCTACTTAAGTTTCAGTGATCTGGCTTATTATGCTGACTAAAATATCTAGACCAAGAATATACAGTAATTGTACTACAGTCAGATTTACGGTGTGTACAATGGCCTGTTTGACCTGCAGAGGGCAATGCTGGCAAAATATAAGACAACAGCTTGATATGACGCTACTGACATGACTGAAAGTTTTGTTTGATTGTGTGTGTACATTGTTCAATATGCACATGTGGTCCTCTGCCCAGGCTGCTGTGAAGACTGCCCTCATGTGGTATACTTTGAAGACACAATCTGTAATACAAATATAAACCAAAGCCCCACAATGAAAAAAAATAACAAATGATTGGAACTGGTGTCACTCTCAAATTGTTTGACAGGTCTTTTAATACAAGGAGTCAAATTAAGTAATAACAAGATCTAAAGTATTTATTTTCTGATGCTTTTAAAATTTGTAAAACACAAGAGTAAAAGTATTGAATTGTGATCAATTGAGAAACATGTAAAACTTCTTAAGAATTTTTGTGCAATAGAATTAATGCATCGTCCCATGAGCTCGTAACACAACAAGGCCTTTATGACCAAATAAGCTTTGTTTCACTTGGAAAAAATATGATAAAGTGTCCATGACCATGTACAGAAATATCCTGAGTACTGTCAAATACATTCCTTTATGCTGTCAGAGGAGCAACACCAGTGTTATCTCTTGTTGACATCCTCACAAGAGCTTTGTCTCATAGAAATACTGAGGTATTTGTCTGTAAAAGACTTCAATGGGTTTTCTGATTATTTGGTTGTGCACTTCATAAAGTTGGGGGACTCAAAAAAGTCATAAAACAAGAATGGTCAAAGTATATCCTGACTTTTATTGTCTATAGTTCAAGCTATAATGCAACTCAATAGTAAAGACCCTCCATACATAGTAAACACTCATGTCTTTCAAACTCTATGTTCCCAGTTTGTAACACAGGCTTATAACATATTAAGCTCCAAGCCAGATGAAGTTCATGCAGCTGAGTTAGTTTAAATCATTTTCCCTTAAAAACAAACAAAGATTGAATTGATAACAATACCCATATCCATAGATCCAAAAATCCATTTAGCACAGAGTAGCATAGATAATACATTTTTGTAACATATTCATATCACCATGTCACCAGAATACCTTAAACTTTGAATTCACTCGTTGTTAGGAAAGGAGGGAATAAACTGATGAGCCTGGTCATTGATAAAGACCTACATACTGTAGGTATAACAGAGTTAAGTAAGCATGAATGAATCTTATCAAAACATCTATGTTATGCTCACCTCCTTCCCTCCTCCTAATTGTATTTTAATGTTCTAATTAATGATAGTGACCAAACTGACAAGCAGAAGAGCAGTAAGTGCGGAAGCAGTTCTGAAATACATGATTTATAGCTTTTAGTCCCAGAGAGGGGGGGGGGGGGGGAGTAAGTACCTCATAAAAGCTCCCGTGCAGGACTCTGCTACCATTACTCACTCTGCCAACTCCTGTGAATCATCCCTCACTCCTTTGTATAACTCACCTCTAATCGTTCATCTATCCTCCCTCTTTCTCTCCCAGCACCTGTCCTCAAACTCTGCACGCACATCCTGGTTTATTTCTTGACCCCTGGAAATTATTATTTGTCTGTAAGATTGTGATCTGGTTCTTCAGAATAGAATTAGCACATTTTACATTTCACATGTACACCCAGCAGAGTTAAACTACCCTTGCACACCACCGGAGGGTGCACTAGCCTTGTAGAAAGACTCATCATTTCTGTCAGCTACAGGTTTATAGCCCAGTACTGTATTGATTAGAAGAACTGATTATTAGTGTGTAATTTCGGTGTAATGTATACATTGATCGCAGGTTGAAGGTCTGAATTAAGGGCTGATTGAGAGCTGTTCAATATCAGTAATTGCTACAGTGAATGTCTTGACAGGGGCTTGAGTTACAGAGGGACAGAGGAAGTGGGCAGATACGCAATGAAATGTTTTCCCAACCTGCACACGGAGAACAACACACACCAGCAGGAGTCTTGATACAACATCTGATACATTGCTAGTGTATCAGTTTTGTAATGAATAAAAATAATAAGTTTAAAATGTAGAAGATGTTGTTCAGATTTTTAAATTGCAGTCTTAAGTATTGGCACAGAAGTATTCAATAAAATCAATAAAATGTACAAATATAAATTAATTAAAGTGCAAGTATTTATTATACAGAGAAATGTCACAATTGTCAGTTTTATTATATACCATAAAGTCAGACTATTATTACTGATACATTAATGCATAAGCTTTATTTTAATGTTGAAGCCAGTTGAAGTGGAGCTAATTTAATCTATTTCATATGCAGTTTGCAGTTTAATAACATTGCATATATTTTTTAAACTCTGCATCTTTATGTGCAATCTTAATCTGCAAAGTAAGCATTTACTACAGATATTAAATAAATGTAAAAATTACAATATCTGTCTCAAATGTAGTACAGTGGAAGTATAGAGTACCAAAAACTAATATTATTTAAACTGCAAGTACCTCAAAATTAACTTAAGTATAATGTCATGCAGAGGGAGCACTGTTGTGGGGGACCCAGTAAAAGAACTTCTTGGGTGATCAGTGAATTTGTCTGGTCAGGTGTCACCTTGAGAGGTGCATTGACATTCCTGTTAGCCAGGGAGTTGATGTCACTTCAGGAGAGGCTCGGTGGCTGCCTGACTGACTAACTGGCTGGCCAACTTGCCCCGGGGCAACTCCTTTTTAATCTGCCAACCTCCCCAGAGCTCCACGGGAGTAATTATGTGCTACACCCAGAGGAGAGAAAACCGAATGAGTTGGAACTGCACCTCTATTTCTCATTATTGTATACAAATCTCTGCAATGATTCCTGAGTAGTCCTATTAGTCAGGATAGGATTTTACCCCAAAGTCAAAGTTTAATAACTGTAGCAGGAATTGCATGTGTCCCCGAGGTATTCTGGAAAGTGGGATCCAGAGAAATGTATCTGGATTGAAGTTCTACAAACTATTTCCACCAAGTGAAGGTGCTAAAAAACTTAAGATACAGTAGTTAGGAGCAGCCCAACCTGAGTGTGGTTGTTAACTATAACTTAATTTGAAGCTGCAGTTGATTTGATATGGAGTTCCACATTAAAGCAGAGCTAATCATGCCCCAACGACATTTAACAATATATTTATGTTCATCAGTGTCTTAAGAAATAAAAATGAGAGCCATAGATCAAACACTAATGCATACATCACTTTTAAGAACTGAGCAACTCAGCCATTTCAGGGTGATACACTGCTGTTATAAGAGTGAAATTAATCTTAAACTGTATGTCCACTTACTTTGAAAAAGAGGTGTCCAACATTATATGTTTAAAAACTTAAGATACATAAAATGTGAATCCTCTGAACTTTTTTTTCCCACATCTGACTTCCACACTGCCCCACTTAATTGCTACCTCAGCTGTATCACTGTTTCAAACACTTGCTGCTGCTACTGCTCATATAATGTTTCATAAGCAAGCTTACCTGCCAACAGTCTGCCAGCAGCCACTGTTCCTACTGCTGCTGCCAATATCCATGACTCGTTTTATCGGCTATTCAGCTATCAGCCTCAAATGTGTCATATTTTACTTTAAATATTATCAGTTTACCAGTGTTCAGGCTAACACAAATGAGTCAATACCTTGAATCTGTTAACATGTGTTTCTACTTGGCAATGTCAGTAAGCTAATATGTCTGCTCACAGAAGCATATCCTGCATATCTGCTTGTTGTCAATGACATTGAGTCTGCTGGCAACTTCTGCCTGCCATTTCTCTATAGTATGTGAAGTGTTTGCATCGGCATTAATTGTGAATTTCTTGTAGTGACTGGCCTTATTTTTCAAGTTGTGTGGCATGTGCATTATGGTACCAATATTATGCTTTTATGCTATTTATTTATGAGTTTGCTCATTCGCAAACTCCTGTAACACTGATGCTAACACTTTCCTTTGCTGCTGCTGCAAGTGTGTTTGAGATGCTTTCTGCCAGAAGTGACTTTAGTGCCATCACCCCTCAATTTCTGCTGTGCTGTGTATGTATGTATCGTGTATGCTAGTAGGTTAGCAAAACCGAGCTAGAAACTGACAGTGGGTTAAATAGCAGCATGGCCAAGACCACTGCCTAATGTTAAGCAGTACCTTGACTGAGCTGAGCTATGTTTAGTCACATGGCACCAACAAGCAAAAGCTACATATCACAGACAGGCACTGAGTCAGCACATGTGACACAGCTTCTTGAACTAAGTGAATGAGGAGGGAGGAGTCCGTACCTTAGTACCATTAGTACTGCAGTCCAGGTCACGTTTCCCAAAAGTATCTTAAGGCTAAGATGATTTTACCCCACAGACGTACAATGAGACTAAGGTCACATTATCTGTAAGATGCTTTTGGGAAACAGGGTTCAGGCCTGTTAATTAATGGAAGGGACTGTCCAGTGTGTGCTTGTGTGTGTGAATGAAGTGTGTTTACTAAGAGAATTTTCAAATCTACGTCAGGAAGATGCGGAGGCTGGTGAAGCTTGGGAAGTCACCTCAGCGCCCTACCTACAGTGACTTGGCAGATGTGTAGCGATGCGATGCGCACAACAGCTGCTTGCTCTAAATTGGGCTGCCCATCCTACCCATTCTCCCCTCTACCTTTGAGTTCCTGTGGAGTGCAATGTCAGCCATGCTGGAATCATCATTCATTATCCTGGAATGTATATCTACCTCACATACTTCTCTCTTACAATCTCTTCTCTACTTCTCTGTCTTCTCCTCTTCTTGTGGAAGTTGGTTAAAAAATGATCTGACTTTACTCCCTTTGTACACAGAGTGGTTTTATGCCTAGTTGTGTGTAATGTGTAATTCTGCAATGGGTTAGCAAAATACACCCAATTTAGTTTGTTGTTTTTATTAATAAACCCAAAGGGATATACTTGAGGTGAAAGAAAAAGCATAGAGAAGCATCTTCTCTTTTTACAGAGTATAAATACCACTGTAAGGTCCTGCTCGAAATGAGACTAGTATTAGAAGACAAACAGGGTTGGGGGAAAAAGATCTGCAGTGACCCACTTCCTTGAGGACCTTTTGTATCATTTATGTTCACGATACAGTGTGCACAGGACTATTGTTGTTGTACAAGGTACAAAACATTAGGGATGCTTACTGTTTCTGTGAAATTGACAGTGCATTACCGCAGCAACTGTAAGGCTGCTGTTTGACAGAGCTTGGTGTCTTTTGATGTATTTACCACCTTCAAGCCTTGAGACATACAGTATAGAAAAGAAAATGTTTTTGTATGTGAGCACCTTTGTGTGTCTGTGTACACATGCAGTATAGCAAACCTGCATGAGTCTCACGGTATGATGTGGCATCATTATTGATCCAGCAGCTCACTCATCTAGTGTATCCAGCTGTTACAATATTGACTTGACTGAAGAAACAGATTGGCTACAAACAAGCTGTGGCATGCAATCTTTCCTTCTTCAGGGATCACTCAAAGCTCTCGCCTGGTCACATGGATGAAGTGAGTCAGTCAGCCCCTTTTGAAGATGTACAGTATATCAATCATTGTGTTTCTCTAGCTCAGTGCAGGTACTTACAGATGTTTCACACTCAAAGGTGTAGACCTATTATGGGACGATGCAGATGTCTATTGCACTTTAATGTTTCTTTACATGCCTTCTGTCTGATAGCATCAGTAAGAAATTCAGATAGACCTCTGCCCAAGAACTTTATGAAATAATCTTGAGATCAAATTTCATTGTAAGTTAAAACAGAAGTAAAAACTGTTGCAGTCCTTTTTTTCCCCTAAAACCTTACTTTGAATTGGAAATAATTTTATTTCTATATAAATTGGAGACAGAATGGGGTTTCAGTGAATTTGAGTTGGCACCCTTTATAAACAACTTAACTGTCAAAGGATAGCTACAGATTTTTAGAAGTCTATATTGACACAACACTCACAGGCCACATGTATTCTACATTGACAGAGTGATGGTAGATGTAATCATTCCACTTGTCCATACTGGCCATACAATCATACTTTTGTAGACTACATAATAAGAAATTGAGGACAAAATTCACAGTCTTTGATAAATGAGACATTTGCTTTAGAAGTGGAAGTTGTTTTTAAGCTAAGCTAAATGCATGAATGATGATGTGCCAGAGTAATCAGATTCACATGCACACGCACGCACCTCAAATTCTTGTCATTCCCCTTGACTGATTACAGGCCATTAATCATCCTTATGTATCAGCTGCAGTGCGTCTCTCTTCACATTGATCTCTGAGCAGAGGATGGCCGATTAAAATTCTGAACCCCATGGTGTGTGTGTGTTTTCAAAAAGAGAGGGCTTCACCACAGATAGTGTAAACATGGTCATTCTTGATCTTATCATTGACTGAGTCCTTGCCTCACTTGTTGTATGTACACTTCAGACATTGAGCCTTTTGATAGTTTATACTATACTTTGAATGGATGTTTATTTACTTTAGGTATATTTAGTGCCTTTAATATATCTGTTGTGTGAAGAATAGTCTTGTTAAACTCTAAAAATTGAAGGAGTCCTCTGATCCTGTAAGTCAAATTCTGTAAAACTTAGACTTCTTAACTCAGGACTCTTGGAGCAAGCAATCGCTTGGTTCTCAAACTACCTTAGTAATAGGTCTCAGTTTATTAGATATGCTGTGTATGTTCTGATATTGTATCTGTTGGAAAGGATGCACCACAGGGCTTCATTATATATATAAATAATCTGAGTCAAAACGTGTCAGATGCTAATTTACATTTGTATGCTGATGACACTATTATATAATGCTGTGTGTCAACTCTTGCATAGGTCATTCAATACTTGCAAAATGCTTTTATTGTTGTCCGAAATACCCTACTGAAGCTGAAACTCATACTTAATGCAGATAAGACCAAAATTATGTTGTTTACCAACTCCAGAAATAGGCCACAAAATATCCCTTTTGGTGGTCACTTTTGAGGGAAGTGAAATCGAGGTTGTTATAAATAACTCTTATAAATATCTGGGTATTTTGATCGATGACTCCTTCACTTTTAAGCCACATGTGCAGTACCTGGTGAAAAAGCTGAGGCTAGAACTGGGTTTTTACTTTCGATATAAGCTGTGTTTTTCTTTTAATGTAAAAAATGTCTTGTTGCCTCCACTTTTTTTTTTTTTTTTTACCTATTTTGCACTCTGGTGATCTTTTATATATGCCTACCTCTGCTCAGTGTCTTCATAGGGTTGACACAACTTACCATGCATCCTTGAGGTTCATTACTAATTGTAAAGCTCTCACTCACCACTGTGAGTTGTACTCTTAGGTAGGATGGCCTGCTTTGGCCACCTGTAGGTTTTTACACTGGTACACCTTTAAGTACAAGGCAATTCTTGGTCTGCTTCCATACTACTGATGTGTTTTTATCATGCAGAAAAGTGCCAGACAGTAGTCTTTGTGTTCTCAGGGCTTTTTTATGCTTTCTGTCCCAAATGCCTGTACGGAAATAGGAAAAAGGCTATTTGTGTATTCTGCACCCTTGGCATGGAATATGTTGTAGAATAGCTTTAAACTGAACAAATAACTCTCAAATGCGTTTAAATCCAAAATGAAAGAATTAGAGGCAGATTCTTTCTTAGATGTTTTTAATTTACCTGGTTATGCAATTGATTCCTAGAAATTTCTCTTTTGAAATGTGAGTTTCCCTATGATTATTTATTATTTTCTTTTTAAATTTATCTCCTTTTGTGATTTCTGTCTGTAACTATGTGTTTTTATTTATGCCGCTTTCTTGGCCAGGTCTCCCTTGAAAAAGAGATTCTTAATCTCAGTGGGACTCTCCTTGTTAAAGAAAGGTTAAAAAAAAAAAGTCCCTGCTCTGAGTGAGCAGGACATCAGTATGCAGACAACACCCTACAGATTTGCAGTGCATGCTGTGTGAAGCCTCTAAATCACTGTGGAATATGCAGGAGGGAGAATTCATAACAAAATCTGTCACTTCCTGTTTGTCTATGATACATCACCACAGCCTTGTTAATATTCTTCAAATTCCACCAGAGGATTGGGGGGGGTAGCAGGGCGAGTTATTGTAAGACTAGTTTTTTGCTGCGTCGGGGCCAGAGGTAACCGCAGTGTGAAGCTATGAAGCAGCAGGAATTTGTATCTGTCTCTCTATTGACTTGGGAGATTTATCTTCTGGGCAAAGAGGCGTGCCCAAAACCGTGTGTATCAGCAAAGTAACGACAACCGCGGCACTGACACCAGGGGGCAGCAATTAACATGAATTAATCACATTGATTTAGGCTTCATCTCCGCTAGTTAGAGCTCTGTCTTTCTCTGCTGCATATTCTCACACAACAAGACACTCACAGACAGACACACGCACACACACACACACACACACCTAACCTGTTATTCAAACATAATACTAGTTCTGTCCAGGTTAATGATCTGTTAATGGCTTCTTCATGTCCCAGAGCAAGTAGGAAGGGTACCATGTCTCTGTCACGCTGGAGGAGGACTAAGCAGGTGAAATACTATCAAGAGAAAGGCAATCAACTGCCAAAACATAAAAATTACCCTCATTTAAATCCATACATGTGAAACAATAAGTTTTATCTTTTCAGAATGAAATAATCACTTCATAGCTTTGGGGTTTTGAGCCAAGAGAGGATATAAGTAATTTGTTAAATTTTCTTGTCCTTTTGATGCACTCACATCTCCTCTGTAGACATGCTCCAAGGTTCAGCCTATATGCCCATATTCAACCACTGAGGGGCACTGCAGCTCAAGCAGAGACCTGTAGAGCAGAAGAACCCAGCTGAACCTTTAGCAGCAAAGCATGGCCACGACAGGGTCAACTGCTCACTTCAGTGCCGGGCCCTAAAAGTTACCCAGGATACCTAAATCTGCTGATCTGTCTACTCTCTTCTCCTTCTGCTCCTCTCTCTACCGCAATATGACTTTTCCACCCAACTCCCAAAGAAACTTATTTATATCTTACACTTCCGGCTATCCTCCTTTCCTTGTACCCCCCTCTTGTGTGCTGCACTCCCTCTCTTGCTCTTTCTTTTTTCTTTGAGGCATCAGGTCCAATCCAGCTGTAGTCAATCTAATCCCTCTAATTCAGTTAATCTAATTTTCTGGATATGGTCACACTGCTGATCTCCACTACTGGTCGTCTACAATCTTTCTCTCTCTGCATTCCAATTTTCTGCCAAAAATCCCCTGGAGGCTGCACTTTCCCACTTTTCCTCCACATCACTTGTAAAAAGTAACTGATTGGCACAAATTTTATTTTGTGAGAGTTGGTAAAGTATTATGTAACAAATACCAGTGGCAGGTTTTAAAGGGGAAATCTCTGTATGTTTTAGCTTGAACACATCGAGTCAGACGGCTGGACCCTCTACACATGCAGTAGTTCCATATAGTTTGAGCTATCTGTTGGTTTCTAGCAGGACTCATCTCTCATTCAGTATTCATTAAAAGCTGCCAGTGTACAGTACATGCGTGTTTGAGGGATTACCAAGGTCTATTAGCAGATAAGAGGGACTTTCTCGGTGGGAATCGCTGGAGATAGGGTATGTAGGTTAAACATTATGTGTCCCAACATTCGCTTTTTAATCACATTCACAGATAAGCCCAGTGTTATTTGCATCTTGAAGTCTGTTTTAATACTTGCTCACAGCATCACAAATGCCACTTGTTTCATCATGCTTTTCTGCTGTCAATCCATACTTGGTTTGCGTCTTTCACTCAGTTTCTCTCATCCATCTGTGGCTCCTGGCTGCAGCAAATCTCTGCAGTGATTGTCAAAAGAATGAAAGCTTTTTATCCGCATGGAAAATTATCTGCTTTATTTGTCCTTCTTTTAACATGTCATCAAGTACAGAGGAGGTAAAAAAAAACAAAAAAAACAGGATCCAGTCAGCACAGGGGGCAGGAATGGTGTCAGTCTCAGAGGGAGGATTAGGGCCAGGCTGACCAGACATTCACGGGAACTGCTGGGGGGGGGAAGTGGGCCAAACAGGACACACCCATGTGTCATATCTCACCGTCTGGATGTGTTTGCCCTGCGTGACAGCTGAAGGAAAAAAGCACCTAATATTCTTATATGCGTCTGTCTGTCTGTCTGTTTTTTTTTTTTTCTCTTCTGTCACTTTCTATTTTTTCCTCCCTCTCTTTGGATCTCTTTTTTGATCCTATTTCTCTATCTCCCTCTTCCTTCAACTGTTTCTGTCTGTCCGTTCCCCTCGCCACCCGTGGCCCACTTGTGGATTTATAGGTCAACTGTCTGACAATTTCAGGTCCATCTTATTTAATTCCCTCCCAATGGGTGTCAGGAAAATGAGTTACCTGCTGCAGCTCAGTTCTCAGAAATACAGTAAGTTACTGCCTGCTGTCTGCTGTGCTGATGGACCACAGTAATGTAATTTGTGCAAGTCTGCACCCTGAATGTCATGAATAGTAAGAGGGAGGGGTCCAGGCAGGCTGTTTTTAATGAAAAGGAGGGTGAATGAGTAAGTTGTGTCCTTGAATTGTTGGACTGATTGGAGTTGAGCAACATGTTGTGCGACCTTTCAGTGGCCCCTACTATTATTTCTGGCTAATGAGTCAGGGATAGATGAGGCCTGTCAAAGACTCTTAAATTGAGTTTGCTCATTTATCAGTTTTCTTTTTCATCTCTTCTCTTACTTTTTGTTGTCTTGTTACAGTACTTCCCTGTCTATCTCTTTTTTTTTCTCAGCTCTGGCGTTGTCCTCAGCTGCCTTTTCTTCTTCGATCTATCTTCTTTTCCCCAGTGAAATATGGATGTGTTCAGGATGACTGCAATGCAGCTGAAACAACAGCAATGGTCTACTCCCAGACAAAGGGAGGGTGGCCTGTCATCCTGTGGTAGTTTAAAGAGCCCCTGTGCTTTCAGGATCTGGATTGGACTGGGTCAGCTGAGCTGGCAGATCTGCCTGGCCAACAGATCCTCAAAGACACGGAGAGAGAAACGCAATGCTCGTGTCTCGGCGTGAGTACACTCCTACAGAGAGACGGAGATAAAACAAGAGATGAAAAGAAACAGACAGAGAGACAGGAATGAGAAATAAAAAAAAGAAAGAACAAAAAAAGCTAAAAAAAAAAAAAAAATTGCAAAGAGAATTATTCATGATATTCCTTCATTACATTTTTCACACACAGGAACCTCCACACATCATCCCATCAACTTGCTATCATTAGGCATGTTTGCGGTATTTTCAGCCACTGTACAGTACACTGACCTGAGTGCCTCTCAGTGTCGATGCAGCCTCCTGTGGTTTGTGTAAGCAAGCTAGACAGGTGTTTTCCATTCTGCATTATCCTTTTGTTCAGTATCGCTCTCACACCTCAGCTAGGCCCCACGCTAGCACAGCAGGTGAATCTGTGTCATCCAATGCCCACCATGCGTCAGCGAGGTAAATATAACATTGACTTTGGGGCTTTAGAGTTAATTTAAGTGCCATAGGGAGCATTCTGTCTCCCATAGCCAGAATTACATACACTACAGAGGGTGGAAGGAGGGAGTGAGAATGACAGGACAACAAAGCATGTGTGAACATATGTTGGTGGTAGTGTGATCTGTCTTCATACATTTAAAGGGTGCAATAAAATGTAGATAAAACAGGACAAAAAAGCTACAGGCAAAAGCATGTTGGTGACTCCAAATGCCAAAAATTGTTGAATGAATTAAACCATTATATTCAGAATCCATATTATTGATTATTTTCAGTATCAGTTTATAATTAATCAAATAAATAATAATTTGTTATTTCCTTGATTAATTTGTTAATCACTTGGTCTCTCCTGGTAGAAAATAGCAAATAAATTATATTAGATTCCTTGAAAATTCCCCAAACCAAAGGCCACTTCTTCACATTGCTTGTTTTATTCAACTGACAAATCTTCACATTTAACAAGCTGGTGCCAGAGAATGTTCAGCACATTTTTTTGAAAAAAAGACTTAAACAATTAAGCAATTATTAAAATAGTTGCAGATTAATTTTCTGTCATCAACAAATAAAATATTTGACTAGTTGTTTCAACTCTAGATGTGATGTCTGTGAATTGTACACCTCATGTTAACCTTGCTGCTCTGTGATTGTTTTTTTTTTCCAAAATATACCAAAAAGGCAAATGAAGCTAAAGATATGTTTGTGTTTCACTGTTTAGTTTGGATTTCCCTCTGAGGTTAGTCACATCAAACAGTGACTAGTGTCCACACTCACACCAAAATTCAATTTGGGGCACATAAAATTCATTTACACATGATATATTAGGGGATGGGATGGGACACTTCGTTATAGCACTATTTTGTGGTTTAGGCTGATAACTAGCTTGCTGTAGTAGTACTCTTACATAAAAATCTTGCGTAAAGCAACCCTGAGTTTCCCTGAGCTGAGGCATTTAGACGGGATCCATTTTCCAGAATTCAATTGTATCCCATCTCTGTGATCAGTGCTGTCTGTCAGTGTCCTGCTGCCTATCAGCTTGGCATGACAGACAATTAGTGGCAGTAGAAATGGCCTTTGAAGCAGAGCCATTCCCCCTGAATTCCCTTGTCACTGCTCATTGCCATAAGACAGTGACTGCAGAGGCACTGCAGGTAGGATGGCAGGGCAGTTACACCATGCATTCATATTTCAACAGCCACTTGGGCTGAGACAGACTTTGATAGGAGTACACACGCTCATGCACATGTGCACACACACACAAATACTAACCATAGGAATAAGACAACAAGTCCTGCTGTATCAAACTCACATAAATTTTCACTCAAGAGTCTGTGTATTTCTGTGAGCTGTAATGAGCCTGAACTTTATTCACCACAGCTGTTTTTTTTACCCACTTGATGAATAACAAAAAAACTGAATGTCATATTTGTAGTCTAGATGTGCTCTGCCGCAGCATGCCTAAAAAACTACTCACTTATTCAATGCACAGAAGCAATTAGGAGAAAATGAAATCTCTGTATTCATGTGCAGAGTTAATGTTTATTGCTCTGGCTGTGGAGCTGATTATTTTTGAGTGCTGGCACCCTTACTGCCCGAAAAAAAGTTCCAAGCTTCTCATATCCTCAGAAAAATAATCTGTTTTGCTCACTCTATAATCAGTGGACTGAGATGTTAATGTGCTGTTGGGTGTCTTTGGTAAACCTGGTTCTGGTAAGAGTCAGAGTCTTCTACAGTAAACCTTGAGTCTAGACTGACATCACTGTAGTTGACGTAACAGGTTCAGCCTTTTCATTAATAATCACCCCCTGTGTTACTGGAAATGAGTGTGAGTAAAATTCACAGTGAAAAGATGTGACACATGCTACTGTGCATGCATGTGCCTACTATTACTCATCAGCTTACTACTGCTTTGTAGTCTGGTAGATGGAGGATGGTAGATGGAGTTCAATAGAAAGATTTCTAAGAACACCTCCTTTGTTAATCAGTTAAAGGAATAATGGCACCGAAGGTTTATGTTAGTAATAGCTTCATACTATACATTTTGTAGAATTGAATTTGCTTTATATACAGAGAAATTGTTTGTCTATTTGTAAAAGAAAGTCCGTTAAACTTACCCTAGTAACTGGAATTATTTTTGTAATGTTATCAATTCACATGTCATGCCAATTTTCCATCATTATGGCCCATTACATGAAAATGTACACTAACCTCACATTAAGGACCATTAATGAAACAAGGAAATAAGCTTTTTTTTTAAATAGTATCCATTTACTAAGAATTACTGATGTGTTTCCTTGTAAAGAAATTAATGGTCAGCTATTTACAGGCCAGTATTTTTATATTTCTCTATTTGAAAACAGGTATGTTTGAATAAAGTAGGGGTCAGTTATTTTCAGCTGTAACTAAGGTAATATAGGGTAACATATAAGGTAGACTGAAATTAAATTATAGAAACTGTATTTACAGTCATAATTAGTCATTTATGAAAGATTGATTTATATATGGCATCTTTGGTTGCTGTATATTTATGTAGCTGACAAACTAATACCTATATTTTGAAGCATTTAAACAGGACTGACAAATGTACACTTATTCAAGGATTTGTCTTTTATTCCTATTAATATATAACACTATTCTACAATCATGATAATTATACTCTTAATAAATCAAAATCTTACCAAGAAGGTAGAATGCTGTTTTTTTATTTAACCTTGAGGTTACTGACCTTAGATTAAGCGACAAATCTTAACACCAGATGTCAATATTATACATGGTCAGTGTTGCCTGTTGACCAGTTCAGGGGAACTAATTCTAGGGAGAGGTAATGTACCAGTGAATTAATATGTGTGTTTCTGTACTGTGCTGTGTGCCTGCTTTCCAAGTTCCTAGTTCACTCAGAGGATCCTGAGAAACATGGCTAAACACTAAAAGCTAAAAGTCTTGCAGCCAATTACTGTGTCTTTGTGTGCTTGTGTGTGTGAGAGAGTGTGCAGATGTGTACTGTATGATGAGCCCTAATGAGGACAGCTCTCCCAGGTGCAGCTGCTTATTATACAAGGACACTGTAACACATTGCTTCATCATATAGAAACTGACATGTACTGTATGCAGTGGATGGGTGTTAATCCATTTTAAAGCAGAAAACATGAAAATCTTACTTTATATACTAAATTTTCATTTACTTTCACGGAAATTAGTACATTACTAGATGATGGGTATTCCTGTCTTAGTCTAACACAAGTTGCCATTAATGAAACGCATAAGAAACACTGAAAATATGCAAAAGCTACAGTAAATTTAAAATAAGTATGAGGGAACTAGTCATTGGTGTAGATGTTTTTTGTATATTAGCTATAAATACAGTACACAGAGCTGTTTGACAGCACAGCACACAGTTGGAAACAAAGCTCTGCAGAGGAAACTAGCCTCACGCATGAGATGTAGGGGTCGTAGATTTAAAATTGACCTTTGCACCTTGACCTTTTGCTTCTCTGAGTCTGCAGAGTTGGATACTGTGCACTCAGCATCCCACGGCTGAGTACAGAGGGAGCTGAAGGGGCAGAAGATGTAGGAGGTGGAGGAGGAGTTGAGACTCTTAAGTGAAGCTCCAGAGGTTGAAGGGTCAAAGGGAGGCAGTAGGCCTCTGAGACCTGCCTTGATCTCCTAGTCAATGCTCTCACACCGCTTCACTTTGTGATGTAATGTGTGTGTGCTTCTCTGATCAGCAGTTTTTCTCATGTTAGCCTTTTCACAATGCACTGGGATGTGGCTTTAGTGAAAGGGATTGACTGGGAAAACAATATAGATTGTTGTAAAACAAACAAGCATTAGAACAATGTAGCTCACCTGCCATATTCAGGACATTGTATCTGATTAATACCATTGACAATATGACTCATATTTCCTTTGGACTGTTCACTGATTGCATACACATACATATAAGTCAATACACCACACACACACACACACACACACACACACATGAACACACAAACATTATGTTCTAAAATCAACAATATTGTAACCAGTGTAACCAATAATCAAATGTGGGAATTTCAAAGGTTGGCAGGTGCATAAATCATCTTAGATACCTTCACCACAGGTATCAAATTAAACATCATTCATACTAAGCCTTCAAATTGTTTGTACTTGCTGAAATATTATTCAAATTAGGACACATTTCCTTCTGATCTTGACAAGCTCTATTAACCATTCTGAGGTGTATTTGTCATCTTGTATATTGAGCCAGGAGTTATAAAGAAACAGGCACGTAGATATGAAAACCTTACAGCATAGATTGTTTCCAGAACAGCACTATTCTTTAATACTTAAATGCACTGGTGTATGTCTGTGGAAACACGAACACTATTTTCATTTATTATTAGTATGTCATTCATTCTGACATTCATAATGACAAATGAAGCATGTTCAAGTTTGTATTCTGTAAAGGCACTGCATCAAGGAACATCAAGTCATTTATAACCCCTATCGGCAACCAGTAGGAAACGATGCAATGTTATACAACTCACTTTAATTTACACCTCGCTCATTTCCACCCACAGCACTGTCACACTGCCTGCTCCCTTGAGCTGTGGGGGCTCGGAACAAAAACCATTAAGTATGGTGATTAGATCAGAGATCCATCAGGTAATTATGTGATAAACAGGAAATATAATTCAATTAATAAATACAAAAAAACCCACTTTGACTATACAGTAACTTTTTGGCTCTTTGGTTAGTCAAATATTCTTTTTAATATGAAGCCCCAACAAATTGTGAAATAATAAATACATTTAATACATTTAGTGTGATACTTTCAATATTAACTAACTGTCCCTTCCTCTTCATCTCTGTCAATCATATGTCTCCAGCTGTGGCAGCTGGGGACATATGATTGGCTGAGCAATGAGGAAGTGGGAATTGAAAAGAAGTCATGAAAAGTGTCATCATCAAATAATAATTATAATTACGTAAAAAGACTATTTATAATATATTTATAGGTATTTTGAAATAAATATCTCCAGTGAAACAAAAATAAACTGCAACTATGAAAATAAGAATGATGATATAACATTTCATATCATGAGAGGAATTTTAATTATTTCTTAAATCATTTCACATTTTATTGGTTTATTTATATCTTTTATCACGTCATGTTTTTCTTTCCTTCTTTTATTATTTAATCTTGAACACTCTGGGCTCCATAGCCTTTGTAGGTGAGATTTCTCCAGTCACTCATCCATCAATCATCACTGAATACTTGAAAATGTGATGGTGTAGGAATGAGTGTGTAATAGCTGGATGGGAGATTCAGCGCCAGGTCATTCTAATGTTATTGTTACATCACTGGTATTGATTAAGCCAAAACATACTATAGCACATTTGAACACAAAGGCATTATAAAGCCCTTACAGTTGCATTATGTTGTCATTTTCTGCTGTAAAGCAGTACAAATATTGTTTTTCTTCTTTAAGCTCTGTGTGGGATTAAAATATGACACTCTGGCTCTTTCCACAACAATAATATTTTTGGCTAAACAATTATATTCTATTGTAGTTTTTCTCAACACAATACACATGCTATTCATGTTTACATTGTGACACATTAAGTATACTTCACTGAAGCTCCTGAGTCGCAGGTGTCTCTGTTGGTCTGTTTATCTGTATGTCTTCCCTCAATGAACCTGTCAATCTTCAGTAATGGTGGGTTCAGCCTTGACCCTGACCCGGACCAAACATCATGTCAAAGCTGTCTGCCACTTTAAAAGATAGCACACATTGCTTCCATCCAGCTTGAATCTCTCCCTCCTTCTTTGGACTCAGCCGGGTTTAGATAAAGGAATAGTGTTCAACTCTCTTACACTTCCTACATAGTTTCATATTTTTCCACCAGTCTACTCATCTTACTTCCTTTCCATCTCTTTGCTCGACCATACTAATATATTAACACCACTAATGTGTTAGCATTAAATTTTGGTATTCTTTGGATTGTCAAATATTCAGTTTAGCACAATTTGCATGCAAATAGTGCACACTACAATTTTAAGCTGCCAGTAGCTACAGTATTTGGGATGATTTGTCTGTTTACAGGAATATTCATGATCAGGACTGAGGTGAATATAAACAACAGACCTTAGCTTGTATCCTGAATTTTAAAGTGTTGTCCCCAGTCACCCTTCACCATCTCTTCCTCCCTCCATTGCTTTCCTGACAAAGTGTCAGTCTCTTCTGTATCTCTATTAGCCTTAGCCCTCCATCACTGCCCCTCCCTCTCTCCATTCCTCCATCCCTCCCCCTTACCTCAACCCCCTGGAGTAGAGCGATACTGCTGATGCATCACCACCCAAGATAATTTGTTTAAATGACAGATTAGGAGGGTAACTCGATTTGTGTCCGATACAGTATGTAGTGTCTGTTACCAATCTAATAAAGCCAACCTCTCCGTTCCCTTTGCCTCTTCCTCTCAACCCCTCCCTTCAGCCACACACCCTGCCCCCTAGCCTGTATCTGCCGCAGTAAGCTCCTATATGAGAAAAAAAAGAGGGGGAGCAGTAGAGGTTTGTCTCCAGGGCTGTAACACGATCGCAAGCAGGGGCCACCAAGGCCTCCACATTAATTGAATTGCGAGGCCGGGAAGCTGCGAGGTTTGGCGAGGTGCTCATTGACTCATTGATCGGCGCAGAGGGGCTTCAGAAATATGCCTTGCAGTTGCGGCCAATCAATCAAACAATTAAGCCTAGTCTCTGTAGCTGGCTGTGCTCCATTTAAGTCTAACCTTCCAGGTCCCGGTGCTGCACATTCCAAATTAATTGCTTCTCACCACAGAAAAGGCCCACCAGCTTCCCTTGTCTCCTTAGTTCCCTCTTTGGACCTGGGGAAAAGGTAACTGTAAGTTTGGATTTCACACAATTCCCATGTCTATAAACCTTCTGTTTAAATCGTGACAGTGCACAATCCCTTCTCTGCAGTGTGTGTATGTATGTGAAAGGGATGTTAAGACAGTAGAAATCCTGGCTTAGTGCCACCTGCCTTCTGTTCTTGTGAGACAAAAGCACCTTTTTATCTGATTTTAGAGGCACCAGAAATAGTTATGCCAGCTATTGTGTTACTATCTAGGAAACCGCCAGAGTTATGAGATAGGAGGGAGTATGTTTCTGTTTGTTTAATGATAGGGATGCACCTAACAACAAGAGGAGGAGGAAAGGGTGGGGGTTTCATCAGTGTGGCCTTTCCTGCAGCATGCCCCTCCTCCTTCCATCTCTTCCACCTTTTTTCCCCTGTTCTTCTTTTCCTCTCCCCTCCTTCCTGAAGATAGTCTTACAGGGCAGTAAAACCATGTCCTACAACAGCAGCAAAAGGATTATTTTTCGTTCATGCCTTTGTGACTGGAATCCACAGCCGCTCTCCTCTAGCCATATGGCATTATCAATTTTGTTCACTATGGCAGAGCCTGTCATCTTAAGACTGCGCCTCCCTGGCATGCAGCCCTAGGTAGCATCTGTCAGAGGGGACTAGTGGGGGTTTTATGTCTGTGTCTCACTTACACTCTGCCTCTTTCCTTCTTCCTTCTTCCCCCTTATCTTTCCCTCTCCCACTTTTTCCTCCTCATATCCCCTACTTCCCTTTCACCACAGTCACTTTGGGGTGTAACATGTAGAGGAGTTTAGGAGAGATTTTGAGTCTTGCCTGATACCTCTTGGGTGTCTGCTGAGAGCCTTGCTACATAAGCTCTCACTGCTGCCCTTCAATAGCAGAGATCACCATGGCTACTGGCATGATATGATAAATCAAAGGTGTCTGTTCTTTAGGAATGTGTCCTTAATCTTTCCAAATGGCCACCTGGCCTGATTTGTGACCTTGAGGATATGTGTCTGATGCTGGAAGGGCAGTAGGATGTCACAAACACACACAGGAGCACACACCACATATGTTCTCACACTCACACGTGCACACACACATGCACATACATTCAGGCATATGACAAGTAGTGCATTTGTCGCATGGATGTCCTTGGGCTGTAAACACACACACACAAACTCAGAGTCAGAGAAGGATGTCACCAAATAAAGATTGAAGGTGTTAGGGAGTAATTCTGTCATCAAGAAAGAATCTGACATAAACAGCCAGAGACAGACAGTCAGGCTCCTGGATGCAGCTGGTCAGTCTGCGCAGGGTGGTGATCACATAACATTAAACATTTTTTGTATGTAGCTGCTGCCCTTATCTAAAGCATTGTGTAATGAGTACATAACAAGCTTAAATTCCTAACTCAACCAAGAATATAGAAGGACATGGTTAATGTAACAGCACACAGACGACAGAGGAAACAGCTACTGTATTCCTATATTTTTTGGATAATAATGTTTCAAGCTAGAAGGTGGTCTGTAATCATTCCCCCAGCGGTGTGTGTGTGTGTGTGTGTGTGTGTGTGTGTGTGTGTGTGTGTGTGAGGAAATGGTGTCTGCATATTTGTGTATTCCTACTAATCATTTCTTATTATTTATTTTTTGATTGCACTTGAATTTATGCACGAGTGAGTAACAGTTTAGAGAGCTCATGACTGTTCCTCTTACTTTCCAAGCCTTTTAAGATATATCTGTGTATGCATGTGCATCTGAGTTGCATGTGCTGCATGTTTAAACATGTATTATTTTAGCATGAGGTGTGGTTTAACTTTTTTTTTTTAAATCTCCAAGTAATTTTTAATATGTTTTTAATACTCACCATGTTAAATACAGACGGACAGATTGCCCCGGGATCATCCTTGCTTGCAAAACCATAATATTAAGCTTCACATACATTACTAAAGCAAACACTAACCAAAAAACGACCATCAGTGTGGCTCTAACAAAAGTTACTGTAGGTAGGGACATGTTGGCAGTGCACCAGGAACCAGCCTCTCAATTTGTTCTGCTTTGTAAGATGTGATGATATGTACCCTACTTTAAGAAAGAATGTCTTTCTTTGGGCTACTCACTGGTCACAAAGATGTGTTAACATGATTTCCCCCTTATCTTTCATTCAATCGCCCATTGAACAACATCGATTTGCTAAATTGCTCTTTTATCCTGAATGTCTTGCCTACATCAGTTGCACAATGGCAGGCGACAATGATGAAAGCCAGCTGGCAGAGACAGCGATCTCTGGCAAGAAGGACTTGATGGGAAAACGGCATTCATATTATGTCCTCTTAATACGCCTTTTTATATTCATGTCCTCTGTTAGCTTCCAAAATTTCCAATTGAATTGCATATGCTTTCACAAAATTCTTTATCTTTTTTTTTTTTTTTGCGCTGTGCAGCGATGACAAGAAAATGGGAGCTGCTAATGACTATCAGACTTCCAATCTCCAATTAGCTAAAGAGAGGAGCTGGTTAATTACTTCTTACAATGTTCACCAGTCAGTCCTTCAGGCTCTGAAATACGTTATGTTGCACCAGGAGCGTTATTCTGTCAGATAATGTTTCTACATCCCCTGTCCAGTCCACAAAAACAGCTCTTTCTGGACCTATTTTATTTAATGTCACTGTTACACAACTGCTATTACACACTTAAATGGTCCATAGACCAGGTAGTTAAAAGTAGTTGGTTAAATGTAAGAATGGTGTCATTGTACACACATAAACATTGTGTCAAGTAGAATAAGCCACCTTTGTACTTTCTCTTTTCCTCATGGCTTCTTTTATTTGGTGCTACGAAAACCAATTAGTGGCTTTGAAAGTCTAACAACTTCTGACAGTGTCTTACCTTTCAAGGAAACACACACACACACACACACAAACAGATCTGTATTAGAGAACTTGTTAAATAGCTATCCATTTCCATGTTTGTGTCAGAGCAAAAATAAGACAACCACTGGAGCAAAAGTTGGGGGAAACAGGAAGGAGGACACGTCCAATTATTTTGGAAGGTAGACGAGGGTGTACACATTTCGGTGAGCTACAATAATTATGACTGCTTGATTCTTCTCAACACTCCAAAACACTATTGTGGAAGCTGACAGATGCATTTTGATGACCGATGGTTGCGTGTTTGCGTATATCAAATGTAAGCTTGTGTGTGTGTGTAGAGAGAGAGAGCAAGAGAGTAGTACTGCATGTCTGTTCTTTAGTTTTAGACTCTGGCTCTGTCAGTGCTGACTGCTGACAGTGTGAAGGTTCGCTGTGAAAAGCTGCCGAGGAATCCCACAAGGATCCTATTAGGGACACTTCATCTGGGTGCTGAGGCTGCACTGTAGACACACAGTACACACACACACAGGCATGGATATTTTCTACTGGACTGTAGTAGAAGAGTTATGCTCATTTTTATACATTCACTGTACAGTATTGACTTGTGCTACAACTCCCTCCTACCTTCTTGAGGGGATGGGTATTGAAACTCAATACTTTTTGAGTACCCACCAAAACGTGTCTATAGACTCAAGTATCAAAAACTGTCAAGTGTCGAAAGTTTGCATCAATTGCTCAGTCAGATTCTCTATGTTGTTTACTTATTCTTTGATTGGATATGTCCTGATCCAAATAATGCACCATTAAACAGTGATGCATTGAGACATATTTTTGAATGAATAAAGTAACTGTTTTGTTGAAACATTTCTCAAATTATTATAAGGCATTGAAAAAGATATTGTTTAGGTATTGGTACCAAAACTCTGGTTTTAGTACTGGTGTATAAACATTTTTAAACAATACTCACTTGCTTTTTTCAGCACCCAGACCAATACCCACCTTATTTGTACAGTAACTAAGATGAAGAGGTGCAGGAGGTTGAGGCAGATTCAGCCTGCTATTGAACAATTTAAAGGGCACAGATTGATCTAGGTTGGAAGTTGTCAATAAATGACCCTCATGATAATCAAAGGCAGATCAATAAATGACCCTGTTGCCAAAATGCAGATCAATACACAGCCTTGTTATTATCATGTAATGATTTAATCAAGCATGAAATACACTTCTGTAGAGTCCTAGTGTAGACTAAAGTAGATATAAACACTGGAGTTCAGGTTATAACAGTCGGTACATCTTATCTTTTAAAATAGGTTTTAAGATGCAAACAAGTCAGCAACAGAACGCACTTAGTAGTTTCTTTTCACATGATCCTCACCAGATATTCATTTCATGAACCAAGAAGGCAAAAAAGAGCAATGTGTAGTATCTTTGATATCTAGTTTTCATCTTGTGCTGGTTCCCATAGCAAACCTGTACTTGCACAGGCCTTTGGGAAAAGATGGGGAACTTGTAGAAAATTAGTATCAGAACAATACAGATTACAATACATCTGCAGAGAGCACATGTACTATTTGATGCTCTGCGGAAATGTATGAAATATGAGAGGGATTATGAAAGTGAATGAACACATATACTGTATCTGCTAAGTCCTCCCTGAGGTCCTCTCTTACATTACTTCAGAGCGTTTGGGAGGGAGAAGGTGAAATAAAAACTGCCTGGTTGACTGATTGAGGGCTCATTTTCTTTATTAGCGGATTTAGACTCATTAAGACCGATTTGCCCTGTTAATTTTCTTTCCTATTAGGCAAGGCAGATATATCCAACAGCCTCAGTGGAGAGGGAGCATGGGCTTACAGTAAGCTATGTAATGCATAGAAATGCAAGCATTATTCGCTGTGCTAGGGCTTGGGGATTTACTTTTTGCAGTTGTAATATGATCAAATTTGAAGGGGAAAATGAGAGCTTTGCAGCGCTGATACTGGTATAGATTCATTCCACTCAAAGTTCCCTACGTGCTGCAGTTATAGTTTTTGTCTGTGGAGTCTATGTCAGGCATTTAAGCCACTTTGCACGCCCTGGTGGTTGTAACCTGCTGAGGATCAATAACGGAAGTGCTATCCTGTAGCTACTAGCACATTCTTGATTGGCCTGCATCAACCATTCATCTTGCAATTATAATTGCCCCCTGCAAGCACTGGTCTCTGCAATTTACATATAAACCACACAGGCAAACACAGACGAATACATGTTACAAGCAAATATATGCATGCACATACACACACTGTAGTATCAATTTACTGCAGTAACTGTCAACGCTGTTTGTCTACACAGCTGTATACATAGTTTAAGCAGAAAAAACAGAGTCGTGCTCTACTATTTGAATTGCTGAGGAGGACTAGCAATGTGTTTGGCTCATAGTCAGCTACACGATGACCTTCATTCACATCTATCGAGACAGCATGGATCCCTGTGAAGAGGAGGAGGGGGGATTGAGGGAGAGGCAGGGTGGGGGAGAGTGGTGATGTTTCGGTTCTGTCCAGTAGCTGCATTTCTATGTGTTCCTGGCTCTGAAACAGATACTCACTCACACAGGAAGAAGTAGGGGTGGAAGAGAGAGCCTTGTTCACCTTGAGAGGTGAACAAGGCAAAGGGATTCAAGAGAGGAAATGAAAAAAAGAAAACAAGACAGAAGGGACTAGAAAACCAAATTAAAAGAGATGTAAAGAATGACAATGAGGCAGCAAGTGAGATGGGGAGAGCTGCAATGATAGGAGGCAGACATAAAGAAGAGTGGGGTAGACAGCAGGGAAGGGAGTGGGAATTGCAGATTTATTTCTGTCCAATTCACAGATAAAACACAGCAGAAACTTTCTCGCTGAGAGCGCATTTATGCACAAATCATCCGGATCCCCATGCTACGATACCCATGTTGCATTTCTAATTAAGATACAAGATTTATTCGTGTGTAGTGACAGAAACACAGCATATTGGCGTTTTTAAGCACACTCACACATACACAGTGAGATGTAGCAACAGAGGTGATGTATAAGATGTAATGATGGAAACAACTGCCCATATGTCACGTCTGTAGACCTTGAGCTGCCTGACCTGCTGCCTTAAAGTGACTAAAACTTGACCCCAGGGCATGTTCATGTTGTGTGTATGCATTAAAAACATGCCCACTCCCACTGACTTACAAATACACTCACACTTAATGAATAAATATATGCACACATGCACTTTAAAGCATGCAGAGAAGCTACCTGATAGCAGGTAAAACGCTACTGCGCATTCAAAAAATGTTTTATTTTGCTAATTCTGAACCGCACATCATATCACCATCCATTCATACAGTATATCCAGAACTGGCCCACCCACACACATACAGTGTAAGACACGGATGATGGATAAGTCACACAAGAGCGTCCCATGTCCGTTTAATCATAGCAGCAGGTGTCGTGAATTGAGAAACTTCCCGCAGCTAAGGAGTCGAGATTGATTTGATGGGGCCGGGAGCACAAAGCAATAGCGGGGAGGGAGGAAGAGAGGGAGGGAGGCAGAGCGGCAGAGCGGAGACAAAGAAAAAAAAGCGTGACCAAAGGGGAGGGTGTGAAATTACTTCTTTTTTTTTTTTTAGTAAGATCCAAGTGAAAGACACTCAAATGAAAGACAGAAGAATTAGCAGTGAGCAAATTAGCAGCAAAGCATTCTAGTGCAAAGCTTAGGAAGAAAAACAACAACAAACACCCTTTGCCCAAGCAGTTTAAGAATGCATGTCCTGATAATCAGCACAAGAGATAAGGCAATCAGAGAGCAGAGGGGGTTATCTTACTCTCTTCTTCTTCTATATTGCAAGGCCAGCAGGTGAAAGCAGCGTCTCTGGGAGTAATCTAGTGTCAGTGTTACTGGCCAATACGTCATTATGGAAGTCATCCAAGGAAATCATGATTGCTTATGCTGGACAGTATCTACATTCTCACTTGGAGAACAGAGCAGGTCCCCTCAGTGGTCATGACGATGTAAAACAATATGTAGTAACATGCCTGAATGCCAGTTGCACTTAAGTGTTTTATAGAGCTATAGATACAGCAAAATCTGTTATAAATCCTGTTATAAAACAGGAGTGATTTTTTTTTATTAGTTGTGTCAATGCCTACTACAGGTGCAGGTGGGCTTGCCTTCAGAGTATAAGCTGATTGTTCCTCATTAGACGTGTGGATTAGACCAGGATTGTAAAACCTACTCAAGGACGTTCTGACCTTCCCCTTGTAGCTTTCTACTTTAAAATTTAGTGTGGCAACAGTTGCTGGGTCCACTCACCTTTGTGACCATACACTGCCCCTATCCTCTCACACCTGCTTTGATGTGTTTGTGGGTTTGTGTGTGTGTGTGTGTTTGTGTGTGAGTGTGTGTGTGAATGTGAATGTGAATGTGTGCGTGTGTGGGGGCGGGATGATGTCACAGCTCAATTAGGCAACACTAATTCAGTGGTGCATAATTATCTTCACTAATTATTCCTCTGCTCTAATGTACATCTCTCTGTCAGCCTCAAGGTTGTAGAAACAAGTACACAGGAAGTCGGCAGGTTTTTACAGTAAGTACAGTTAGAGTAGCAGACCAACTCACCTTAACTACAACCACTGTCACGCCCTTCAGCTAATATAACATTAATCATGTGTATGTGATGTGCTATTGCGTGTAGCTTTGTATTTTGTATTATGTGTCCTGTGTGTTTTTTGCTTTGTACTGTTTATTATTGTGCTGTTATATGTTTTAATTGTGACTTGCCTAAGGGACTGCAGATGAAAATTAGTTATAAGCTAACTCTAGTACAGTACATCAAATGGTAACATTTATGTTTAACACTGTACATGGTCCCAATAAATACATAAATAAATAAATTCAGAGCTGTGTTGCTTAATACACATGTAACCAGAACATTTTTGCGAATTGACTTTTATTCGGTTATACTTTTCGAGCGTATCTTACTTAATTCATGGAGTCACTATATATGTTATGAGATCAGTCCCCATCTGTTTAATATTATTAGAAAGCCCTTATAGACAGAGTACTGCATGGAGCGTTCCAAAGTGGAGAAAAATTAGTTACGGAATATTTAAGTGATTTGGGAATGTAGTTATTTACCCCCAAAGCAGTCCATTACAATGACTGCACAAGAAAACGTGTCTTTCTTTTTCTGTTCAGCTCTCTGACTCTCTATTATCTCTTTTTCTCCTTGTCTTTCTGAAATGGATGAGTGTGGTCCAAACATTCTCTCTCTCTCTTTCTCTTTCTCTTCCCCTCTCTCTCAGCCTCGCTCTCTTCATTTCTCAGCAGCAAGACAAGCTGTTTTCAGACATACTGTATGTGGGGGGCTGGAGGGAGTTACACCTATTTATTAGAGCGAAACCAATAGAGTTGCCCTATAGACATAAAGAAACAGTCCTTGCTGCCAGTTGCTTGCCTTGTATTGCAACTGCATAAATGTATAAAATAATATTTGAAAATAATCCTCTTTTTTGTGCAAAATCAGCAGATAACTTGACTTACAATTGATTATTTTTTAA
The DNA here is from genome assembly GCF_963924715.1 of Thunnus thynnus. Classification (NCBI taxonomy): domain Eukaryota; kingdom Metazoa; phylum Chordata; class Actinopteri; order Scombriformes; family Scombridae; genus Thunnus; species Thunnus thynnus. The sequence goes on from NC_089532.1 coordinate 12,688,879, forward strand.
CAATGCTTTGTAGGTGAATAAAATTAATATGTTTATTTTTTCTTTTCAGGTAATAACATACAAGAATGAAAATAGTTTTAAGTAATATGCATCATGCATATTAATCTCAGAAGGGGGTTGTGATCCTGCAAATTACATTAAAAATACACACAAATGTATTTGTCATTAAAGGGATATTTTGTATTTTTTGAAGTAGGGTTGTATGATGTACTTATCCATAGTCAGTGCATTACCTGCAGTAGATGGTACCAGCATGGAAGCTAAGCAATGTACTGATGTGTATGGGGCCAGCAGCAAAACATATTTTAGCCACCTAAAAAAAGGCCCACCTAAATTTAGAATATTTTCACCGCTTTACCTTGCTGTCAAATGGCTCTTTCCTTTGGCACAGCACGACAGCACTTTCTGGCCCAAACAGCTGATCTGCAGCATACTGCATAGCGTGGCATGCATAGAAATATGAAGTTCTGTGGTTGAGACAATGTCGTGCCAAAGGAAAGGGCTGTCTGACAGCAAGGTAAAGTGTTGAAAATTTTGCTTCTGGCCCCGTCCACAGCAGTACATTGGTTAGCTTCTGTGCCGGTACTTCTGTCTGTTTCTCCAAACTGGGTGTGCGGACTGCCATCTGCTGTACTGCAGCTAATACACTGACTATGGATAAGTAGCTCATACAACCCCACTTCAAAAAGTGTGAGCTATCCCTTTAAGTGGCTCTTTCTTTGAGATATACCTATTTGAGCTCTTCTTGTTTATTTGATTTTGATTAACAAGGTCAAGAAGAATAATCTGATTCAGATATGATGTAATTTAACTCCCCAAGCTGACAAAGCAGAGGAAAGACAGGCTTTATCTGCCTTTAGTGACTAATGTGCCTGTAAGCAGTGAGCTGTGGGGGTCATGGGTTTCTAGACACGTGTCATACAAGGAAAAGACTCCAATCCCCTACAAACATTTACCGCTGGTCCTTACTGTCACATCCCTTATAAGACCAACTGCTTCTTAAAACAGTCATGTAGAAAGACACTGGCACCAATCAATCAAGATTTATGATGTAAAACAGATAGTCTGAGCCGAGCTTTATGTTGTCGCCATACAAGAAAAAGAGAGAATGAAGAGATGGAGAACAGAGAGGAAGGAGGATTGATGCAGACTTTGGTTTTGCCTTCAGGTTCAACTGTGACTTCAGCTGTGCTTTGACATTGGGTCCCTATGACAGCCACTGCTCCAGCTGCAAGACACCCACCACTGACAGCTGTGTTTATGTGTGTGTGTGTGAGAGTGTGTGTACATGTGTTTAATATAACTGGAATGACTAACCCAACATAGTTAAAAGCACACAGAATGATTACATTTTTTCTATTAAATGTACACTGATGCAAGGAGGGAAAAGACGTACATACACATACAGCACTTTGACAAGTTTACACCTAAAAAGAGAGAAGGATTTAGTGAAATCAAATTGTCCTACCATTTGCTATGCTAGCACGGCTTAATTACTCACGGTCTCACTCTCTGGCAGATTTGAACCTCTCTCCTGATTACTGCAACTCAGCAAGGCTTTTGATGTGTCACTTTATTGACTCTGCACATGCTGTTGTACCACAAGTGAGTTTGGGCTACCCAGCTCCACACATCTCATGGTAATACAGAACAAGGTATATTCAGAAGACATATTTGTACATTGACTCATGTCTCATAACTGTCTGCAAACCGCTTTTCTTTTGTGGAGCAATTTATATTCCGACAGAATTAGGTCAAATAAAGGTGGATGGTGGAACATGGCTAATAAGCTACAATAGCTTCCTCTATTTTGGACTCCCTGTGGCTCAGTTACCTTTGAAGGTCAACACCTTTTAGACAGTATGCTATTGGTCAATGGTGGACATTTGTGGGTCAAAGCTCACCAAAATTGAACTTGACTGTAAAAATATGGAGGCAAAAACGGGTCACTAATATTTTGAGCTTGCGAAATGGTTTGTGAATGTGTAATGAAGATTTGCAGATGTAGACATTTTTTGTGCATGTGTGGAAAATGTTTTGTAGCATAGAAATATTTTGTGTATGTGTAATTAAAATTTGTGCAGGAATATTTTCAACAGTGAGGCTTCACAAAGTGAGAGACTGGCTGGACCAGCCACAAGGTAACTTCTTCACTCACTAAGGCACTCAGTCACTGACTAATAACCACGGTGCGTGATTGAGTGCCTGAGTGTGCCCTTTGATTGGACAGATTGACTATGTTTGACCAATCAGAATCAGCTGTAAAAACAGCACACAAAGGTAGGACATTTGTGTGTGCATCTCTCAGACTTTGTGAAACCTCACTGTTAAAACTGTTCCTGCTCAAATTTTAATTAATTATACACAAAACATTTCTGCAGCTACAAAAACTTTTATATGTGCAAATTTATGTGTGCACATTTCACACATGCACAAAATACTACTACAGCTACAAAACCTTATTACACATTCACAAACCATTTGACAAGCTCAAAATATTAACAACCCTTATTTGCTTCCATAGCAAATACATCCAGATTTACTTTGCCCCTGTGAGCACATAATAAGTAAATTACTTTGCTGCAAGATGTTGTTGTTGTGGTTTGAGCAAGTCTTTCCTCTGCAAAAGGAGGTGACTCATAAATTTACATCTTGGAAATTGGCTCTAAATTAGGCAGTGATTTGACAAAAAACCTTTTGAAATTTCTAGCAGCTAGATAGTCAATAACAGCTTTTATACGTATAGAGGAAAACAGTGTTGAGAGGCCAGCATAAAGGTACAGTAACATGTTGACCCCAACCTTTTGCTCAACAAACCTTTACCTGTATGTGTATGCTATCATATTTGTTATTGATAGAAAGCACTTCAAAATAGATATGATTGAAAATAAAGCCATTGCCATGGAGAAGCTAGGTCACAGACCCTGAAAGAAATAAAAACCTGTGATGAACATCTGCTATACTAACTCTATCAAGACCTTCAGCCGATGGGTGATACAGTGGGTGGTGTGGGTGATCTGTTCTTTCTGCCATAGAGGCACATTGGCTTGTAGATTTAGATCTTAACAGGCGTCTGCCTGTCTGTCGGTGTCTCTATCTGGTCTGATTGGCCATTGGTCAACTGTAATGACAGGTCATTTAGACCTAATCTGTCACAGGCATATGACTGCTCTGCATGTCTCTCAATTCACTCAGAGGAGAGAAAGAGATATAGACAGGAAGGAAGATGGGAGACAGTGTAAGACAGAAACTGAGAGATGCATTTTGATGGTTTTAATGTGAGTATCACTAGGAACCTGAGCCACTGTCAGCCCTGATTCTCCAGAGAAATGAAATCCCTGGCTTTGATCCAGAAACCTCTTAAATCTCTCCAGTGGAGTGCAGCCAGCTTGGCCGAACTTTTACACCCTCACAGAGATAATGGCTTCTTGAGCAGGTTACAGGTTCTGGCCCTAACAACCACTATTGTTATTATTTCATGTACATTGGACACTCATTGGGGTGCATCCAGGCTTGGGGTCATGCGAATGTGTGCATGTATAGTGCAGTATGTGTTTGGATGTGTGTTTTTTCATTGTTATTGTCCATTTTAGACTTTCGGCCCTTATTCCACACACACACACAGCACATGTACCAAAACTGCTTGTTGTGCATTCATGTAAAAGCTATTGATTTCCTTCCTCTTCATTTCTCAGTGGATCAATACCTGTCCAGGACAATGCATGTGAACACGCAGCTGAAAATCAGGGAACAAGCCCTTTGATGTCTTTTTTTTTTCTCGGTTTCTCAAGAAAAAGACACTAATTGGTGGCTCACACTGAGGGGCATTGTCATCTGCTTCACTATTTTCAATGGAATGATGTAACATTAACTTTAAGAGTTAGCATGGTTAGCTAACCAAGAGCTCCTTTACTGACTAGCACAGGGTTTTAGCATATAAATGATGTGTTTACCATACACTTTGATGTTTCAGTCTTTATTGGTGTTTACGGCACCATGATTACTAAACAAATTTATGATAACAACTGCATATTCATCACATTTTAAATCCCTCAACCACTAGTCAGTGTTATTGCGTTGTTATTGCTGTCAATAGCTTTGCCAAGTTTTAATTACTCTTGCATTAAAAGGCCTCATGCTGCGATGGCCTGCATGGTTTAATAATTGCAGTTTTACCAGGCAGAGTTGTTCAGCTCTGTACTGTGAAATTCACTTCTACACACTTTCATTACTGTGTTCCATTAAATATTCATAGAATCTGAATGAAAAGCAGTTTAGGGTAATTAGGTGTCTGTTAATGCACAGACTAATCCTTTGTGGAGCATAAAACACTGACTGACAGCTGTCAACTTAATATCTTCTGCTTACTGTCATGCAGTTGTTTTAATCACACTCTATTTGTGTGCATGTGTTTGTGTTGTATATTGTGTGTATTTACATAAGTACTTTGTAGAGCTGATTATGCATCATCTATGTTGTGTTTGCTGAAATGCGTGACACTGCAGATTAATCAGGTTTATGTATGTTTGTTCATTTATCTGATGATATTAAACATGTTACATGTGGTCTGGCTGGCATTCCATCTGTTGGGCCATCATGGAAAATGCCTGTGGTTGATTGGAAGTCATGATCCCATAAATCTTCCAGATGTCCAGCTAGACTTGAAATAACATTATACAGCTGCTGTTTTAAAACCTCCATGACTTTGCTGTATTTTGTTTGCTAGTCTCTTCCTTTTTTATATAAGTATTTACTGGTATGTATGTTGAGAAAGCGTGCTTGTTTCTGTGATTTCACTTCTTTTTAGTTCTTAAAAAGTTCTACTCTACAAAGTGCCAAAAAGCATGTTGCCCAAGTCACTCTAAATGATTTACAAACCTACATATGGGGCTCCTTTCACCTGTATTCACACATGTGAATTAAGAGATGCATGTTTGTGGGGAGGATACGACTGCCAGTGAGGCATGCACAGTGGAGGATAGAGAAAAAGAAACGGGAGCTTGGGGGAAGAAAGAGAGAAAGATGAAGGGGGAGACAGGGGGAACACAACTAGCTGACAGCACCTGCTACAATCTGAAAGACCGCTGTCGCCACTCCTATCCCATAACCCCCCCCTCTCCCTGTCAACACCACAGAGGAACGCAGCCACGAACAGTAGCAGGTGACACCTCAATGGCTCATCACAATACTGCATGCATGCAAGCACACACGCACTCACACCACAAGTTTTGAGTGTATGTGGATGTCCTTATAGTTGTATCTGTTTTCAAAAATCAATTTGCATCTTGCATGTGACAAAGAACACATGAATGTCCTTGAAGTTCTGTCTTTTTTTGTGCACTAGGAGCTTCTTCAGAACTTCTTTGTGGGTTGGTGCACGTCAGCTTTGCATCTGTGACATCATCGAACTGGTGCCATTAAAAAATGACATCAGCATCCCTTAGATTAGAGACTACAGCGATGTTGTCCTTGACTTCCTGGCATCTTTGCCTTACGTGCTGCAGAGGGAGCAACAGACTAAATCCATGACGGATGAGTGACACAGCGTCATGTGTCTGCTGTAAGTCTCTGACACATTGTTGCTTAAGTGTGGAACATACAATAACAAGCTTCCAGAGTCTCAGTGTATAGAGTGCGGGCCTTAAGTGGCTACCACCTAAATGTCTTGACAGGCACTTGAGAAGTTCCTCTGTTACCATGCTGCATTAGTGATGCTGGTAGCCTACTAGCAACTGCAGCATGTGTATCTAACTGCTTATACTTGTATGTGCACACACAAACACTCAGCAGGACAGGGTCTAATGCAGGCTTCAATTATTAAGGGAATAACAGATTGAGGCGTTATTGTAATGACCTCAAATTTACAGTCATCAATTCCTCTCCAACTCTGGCCCTGGAACAATTGATTTCTTCTGAGCCATACTTCAAAGATATATGAATAAGAATGTTCCAACCTCAAAGTAGTTGAGTATATTTTGTCACGCTTCACGCAAGGCAAATTCAGATAAAACAGAGTTAAACACAGAGAATGCATAACTGGCTGGTCTGTTTTGATCTCATTACTGAACCATGCTAAGATGCAATTATCCCCATGGGGAAGATGACTTCTTATAGCTGCAATAGTATTACTAATGGAATGCAGCAAGGAAATGTGGATATTTCAATTTTTTTTCTGTTTTTTAAATAATAGTAATTTCTACAGTTTAGTTATTTTTGTTTTGGTTTGTTTTTTTCAATTTGCTTAAATCATCTTTATATTATTAATATTTCACAGATGAAGCTTTCATGCAGAGGTGTATGTATGGAATCCAGAGACACAGAAACGCAATAAGACGCTCATGGAAGAGAAAATTGGTTCTTGTTAAATGGAAAGAAGAATCTTCTCTCAGTGTGCAAATCTGGTCTTGATCTTTGCAAATATGTAGAATAAATATTTTAGTTTCCATAAAATGTTGACATTGAAACTTGCCCATATACAATTCTAACTGGGCCAAATGTCTTGTCAGCTCTACACACACACACACACACACACAACCCTGTCCAAAGCTGACAAGCTCAGCAGGACAGGGCCTTCTTCCTCTTCATCATTTATTCACCAACACAGCACACTGTGGCCGGCACATCCTATAGAGCAAACATTTATTCTCAGCATTCTTCAATTTCCCCCACAAAGCTCTTTTCAAGCTCAGCTCGGCCTTTTCGCTATGTAATGTGCCGGCCATATTGGTTCCATAAGCCAATTTGGTTGCTGGCATATTGTGATCCTGTCAAATAGTGCTGAGAGGAGATATTGGTGTAACTGAATACATGCGTACATGGACAGTATTATGTATGAATGGACAGGATGGAGTCATGTGTTTCACAATGTGTCATCTGAAGGTCTCAATTGGTCAGCTTATGCATGCAGCACTGAATCATGTCGGAGAGAGTTCAGGGAGATGATACTTTCCCTCAATGGAATTCCATGTGTAAATATGAAATTGTGAGGCAAATTATGATTTAAATGTTTATACAAAGATACAAAAAGTAACCAATAGATGGTGAGATAATTCAATAAATTATTAAAACACATCTCATTACTCACTACTACTCTGTAATCTCACTTTTCATGGCTGTTGTCATGAATGTTGTCAGTCCCCACCCTGTTGCCTTATAGCCAATCACATGCTCCCATCTTTTTCACAGGTGCTGCAACAGCAATGATTAAATTAGGTTGCAGTTTTCAGTCATACCAATATTCTGTTACCAAAATGAGGCACACTGAAATGTGAGTCACATCGAGAGCATACATTACTGTGGCGTTTTTCCGTCGGGAAACAGCACGCAATCCTTTCACATCACACACGTCACTTGCCAAACTCATTCCGAAGTGAATTGTCCCTCATGCTTGCGTCTCAAGAATTGCACCCTAATGGTATTCATGCTTGTGTGCCTGCTAGATAGTTTTCCTGATGCAAATGGAATTAAAGCAATGGCCACATCATTAGCATGCCAGTGACGTTAATAAGTGATGGTGAGGCATCTTCATGGCCCATTGGCACTGTGGTGTGGTGTATGGGAAAAGAATGGAAACGGTATCAAGGCTGATGATTTCCCTCACATGTTTTTGTTATGCATTTTTCATCTACCTCTTATATTGTGAAACAAGGACAATAATGCAATTTTGTGGAATGACTTAAATTAGCTGAGTTTAATTAGTCTCGCTATGACAACCATATCAGAGCAACACAAACATTTTTTAAAAGCCTTTATGACATGTCATGTTTTTACATCAGGGGACAGATGCTGTTTGTTTGGGGGAAAAATGCATAGTAGATTATGAATGATTAAAAGGCAGAAACAGCTTCTATTTTCTGTCTTATTGTATTCTTTTATAAACTAAATGTCACCTACGGTGCCCTAAGACAATGAATGGAAGGAAAGCAAAGCACCCACTAGCTTGACGATATAATCTGTTATTTCTCCTGTTATTTTCTCCAAACAGGTTTTTCCTTTTGTTCTTAGTATTGCTGTCAGTATTATAAAAACTGGCTCCTATTTTCTTCTTGGCCTGATATAAAGCTCTCAACATTTGAGCCTACATGCTTAAACCAGCAGGCAAGTGCATAGGAAGGCAGTGAAATATGAGAAACTGTTGTACAACACACAATATCATTCAGTTCCACACAGTTCATATAAGCCAGAAGAGTAATGACCAAATGTACGGTTTTCTATTGAACTATCAATACTAGTTGTGATGTCTCATAAATCAGAAGGGTGGGCAACAAAATGAAAATAGGGGAAATGGCCACACTGTGTTCAATGAAGAAACTGTGCAGGATATATATATATATATATATATATATATATATATATATATAAAAACTTGTGAGATTAAAATATAACGTTATGTTTTAATTTGGTGAAAAAAGTCAGGAATATTGGTACCTTGTGCTGCTGATAATTGCATTTAAATGTCTTTATAGATACAGTATTTCTTGTTTTCACAGCTGAGCATCATCTTCATTTTTTTGACCCTAAAACAATTATTTTCCTGTAAGATGTGTTCATTCCAGTGGTAGGCTTCCCCATTTAAATAATTGCCCCATGAGAAAGATTATCATCTCTCTCCATGAAAGTCAAAGCCAGAGACAAATAACCGGAAAGCGGAAGCCAGGTGTGACTCATAGATTGAAAGTCACAGAAAATGTTCAGGAGCAATATGAGTAAGATCATGAAATATAGCGCCTCAGTCCGTGGGGGTTTTATGAGCTCTACATCACTCACCCACCCAGTGCCTGTCCTCCCCTAAGGGGAGAGCAGGAAGTTTCTTACCCGAAGCTACTGTAGAATCTCTCTGCCTGGGTACAGCGATGACATTGTCCCGCAGCTCAAATCCTACTGCCCTCACTGCTAACCTTTGACATTGAGTTGCTCAGTTATGCACAAAGGCCACAAAGTTCATCTCAAGGAGGGATGACGCTGCAGACTTTTTCTCACAGCTCAACTGAAAAGTTTACTGTCTAAGTCACTATGTACCAGGCAGACATGTGCGGCACATGCTGAGAAGCATCCAAATTTAGGAAAATCACTCATTTGAGTTACAGAGGGATATAACCGGCTCAGGGCTGCAGTAGCTCTGAAAGGTCCAAAGGTCTTCAGCTTGTGCACATGGTTTGATTAAAGTATGTGCCCATGAGTTGAAATACTTTATTATCTTAAGTGCACACATCTTACTCATGATTTTAATATCTAATCCACAATTCCAGTGGGTACTGTGAGGTGCACTTTTCTGGAATTTGCACTTACAGCATTGTAGTAACAAAAAATAACCTTTCACTAAAATGATTATCGATAAGACTGTCAGATATGTTTATCTTTATCCCTTTTGATAAGAATTACTTGTTATTTCAAGATTCCCCTGTGTCACTTGCCACAGAGCTGTAGCACACTGTTGTACCAGGTTTTCAAACAGTGATACCTCTCCAGGAGAATGCTTTAAAGAGTCGTGCCTACTTTTCTGCAGGGCGTGTCTCTGTTTCCTGTGAGGAAACCTTGCCCTGATGTAGTTCTGCAGCAGGACTGGGTGTGGCACCCTGGGGTTTTGCTGCATGGCTTCTCAAAGGTATACCCCCTCCTGAACAGGACAGACGGAAATTCTGTCGGAAGCCGCAACAACCTCCCGCACACGCTCGCCAACCCCTCCTCCTTTAGCTGTTCGTGCATACAGCTCACCGGCAGCAGCTTAGCTCCTTGTCGACCTTGAGGGATCGATGCAGAGGTGGTACAGCAGAGCTGAGTGGCTGTGTGGAAGCTCATAAATAAGAATGAAGGATGGCCCCAGGGGCCCGGGGTGAGGAGGATGTGGGGGCCATCACGAAACACCCCAGCACAGAGAGGCGTGACACAGACACTCGGCTGCCCAGCGCCCCCTCACCCACCTGGAGATTAATTACGCCTGTTTCCACATTACCATCCAACCCCCCCTCTGGGAAACCTTGACTCCTTCAACCCTATGTGCACTCGTCTTTTTCCACCCACCACCACATCCACCCACACACTATAGGCCATGTCAGGGAAACAGGCAGGTCACTGTAACTCAATCCCGTCTTTTACAGCTCGATGAAAATCTACCAGGCTGCAGATTACAGTATTTATGGTACTGATGCCATGTCTTGGAGTTTAAGAATTCATATTCTTGTCATCAACTGTCATTTAACACAACCTCCTCCTTCCCACCGCGTATCTGTAATCATATGTGCAATGCAGGAGCAGGCACTGGAAGTGTTTTCCCATTAGCCTTCCCTGCATGATAACAGCGCTGCGCTCATCACTCACTACTCTGCCCTCAGAGCTTATGCTGCCATTGGATATTGATAGGGCCCTTGAAAAATCATCCACATAGAAAGCATCCTGCCAACAAGACCCATAAATGAATTGCGGATCCATACAGAGGGTTAATGGTGCTTAAAGCCTGCCATACAGTACACCTCAATATATCAACCACCAATTATGCTGTAATTGTGATTTTTTTTTAAATGGACAGAACATGACAGAATGTCATTTACGAATAAAATGTTGAATTTGGCAAAGAAATCTCAACTCAAGTCCACTCACTAGCTTTTTTTGAGCTTTCATTAAAAACCTTAAATGATTTTATGGCTTCCAATAGTCATTTTAGTGGAGAAACAGCAGTAGAGCAGGTTCTCTTTCATAATTTAGCAGGTTTTGCTGCTCACGCTAACCCCAGCCAAATATTTTAATCATTTAAATGAATTAGATCAATTTATTACTCTGAATCTGACCCTATTTTTTTCGATCTCAGTTATAATCTTTATTTATTCCACATTTGCCCTATCAGGTATAGGTACAGGAATCTATGTTGGTATTTCGCCACTCCTGAGTGCATGTAGATAAAACACTGAGTTAAGCCCTTTTCTGTGGAAGAGACATTTTCTGTGCAAGCTACAATGTTGTCATAAAACTGAATGCCACAACAGCGAGAGCAGCTGACATTTCAGCTCACCTTGTAATAAAGTACAATGTCATAAAAGTGCTGACAAAGTATCTATCATTCTGTTTACAGCAGGGAATATGAGAATTGTGTGTTCTGGTAAGGATATTCTTTGAAACAGAAAGGTATTTAGCAGCCTTGCCTTTGAGGTGACCTGGTAAAAGGTCACCGTTGGTCCACTCAAAATCCCCACAGGCTCTTTTCTCTGTCATGAAGATTACATACGATTTTAGAGATGTTCACATTAGTGCAATTTAAAGCCCTGCTTCTGTGCATGCCTTTTTAAACAAACAAGCCATTTCATGGATCATAAGGTTATCAATAGGTGTCCCCTTATTAGAATATTATAACTGAATGTGATCTCCCTTACTTAAAACCCTGGTGAAACTGAAATAGGGGCATCCTTATCTTCTGTAATGTGATATATTTATGAGCAAATTGAATATATCAGTCCAGTATTGTTATAGGAGGGATTTAAATCAAATCCTTTAGATTTGATTGGATTGCTCTAAAGTGGGCGTGACTTTGTGAATCCAAGCGATATGGAGCTGTAGAGGACTGATGGCCTATACTCAAATATGATTAAATTAGACTCAACCATGCTCTTTTGTAAATGTAAATGCTTGTCCGTATTGATATCGAAAAACACACCTCCTACTGTGATATTGCTTTGCCAGCTTCAATAGCCCAGTAGCTAATGGTCAGGTGAAGTTAGGTGTAATGGACGGGGTTAGCTAGTTGCCCCACATTTTGCTGTGTAAAAAAAAAAATGCTTTGACATATATTTGGCAACAACATAACAACAACACAACAAAGGATAATTGAACAATCAACACAGGGACACAGAAGACAACACAGAACTTGGAAAATTTATTTTTTTCTTATAGTGTGTCTTTAATTTTGTTTATCATTTATGTGTTTATTTATAAAGGGCACAGCTATTAACACTGACTTAATATCTGAAAAATAGAGCTGGGTTTAGCCCAAAAATAACTCATCTTACTCACATCTATAGTATCAATACAACTAACCTTAACTCTAACAGACAAAATAATAATATAAAAAAAATATTCTACACATTAAAGTAACAACAGGAATAAGAGGGGGAAATGGGATTGTCTTGGGTGAATCTGTGTAACACTCTAAGATCAATATTCCTCTGTTACATCCTTTATCGGCTACAGCAAGTGCCAGTAGCTTAATAGAGACAGAGGGGTGTTATTTTCAGCAAGCCTAATTATATACCTCTTAATTGTAAAACTCATTATATCCGTGCATCTCTTCAGCTGCATTATTAACTGGTATCTAACTCACAGGTGTTCTGCCCCACAGAGCCAGGATAATACCAAAAAGTCTAATTAAATACAAGCTTCTACCCCCCCCCCAGGATCCAAACGTGATGAAAAATATGAAACTGCTAGAGAAAGAGAACAGGAAGCCAGATTTGGTGCACTTTCATTATGCGCAGTGATAATATACGGCAAACTCTGGTTCTATGTGTGAATAAATGATAAGGCGTGATGAGGGGATTCAATCTGATCCTTTCTTGAGCTTTGAAATCCACCAGAACCACCAAAAATTTGACATGATCAGGAATTATCTTTTCCTCCTACCCGTGCCCAAAGACATATTGCTGCTGCAACGAAATTCTTTAACTTTGTACTTGTGCTGATGCTTGTACATTTACCCGCTTTATCGCTCTGCTCTTGCGTGACTCAGAGCTTTTTGCATTATTTTATTCTCTTTTTTTCCTTTGCTCATACCCTTCAGTCACTGTTTTTGCCTTTGTCTCGCTATTTCCATCTCTCCCTCTCTTGCCCTCTCTGTCCCTCTCACTTGCTCTCTTATTTTTTCTGACTTTAAGCCTCAGAAGCCTATATGGGGAAGATAGCTGACAGGCCCGGCTAGGTTCTCAGCGAGAACATGACAGACATCCTCTATCGTCCGTGTGCATGTCGATGCTGATGCTGAGCTGACAGTGTTGTTGAGAACACGTTGTGCCTGCTCTGTAAAAAAAGAAACCTCTCCATCATCTGCACTCCTTCCTCAGGAAACTTGCTGAACTTTTTTTTACACCCTGCCCTTAAGTGTGGTAATCTTAAAGTGTCACTTATCCATCACCTTCGATTTCTGAGATTGAAAAAAGTTAGGAGGGAGGGACAAAGGGAACAAACACAACTCTCATAGTGTTTATTTAACTTTAAAGCCTCTACCTGACTCGGCCTTCTCTGTCTCGCCAAACCTGGAATCCGCTCTGCAAGGGAGAGCACTTTTGAACAGCATGTCCCAGAACACTGTGGAGTTAGCACACCTTTCATCCCCCCCCTCTGCACTGCAGTAGGAAGGGTATATGCTCAGTACTCACTGTTTGCTCCGGGTATGTATTGATCTAGCCGTGGGCATGCTGCTCTTGAAATAGCGCCGACAGAGGCACAGAGAGTTGCAGGAGGGACAAGTACCTTCCAGGAGCCGAATGGAAAACAGCAGGATGTTATGTCAGTCTAGTAACCACACCCCACCCATGCTCTCTGTCTCTCTGTTTGTGTCTTTCTACATCTCCTAATTCAGAACAAGATGACCTCTCTCAAAACAAACCTTGACCTTTGCACATCGGGGACTCTGGTTTACTCATTGCTGGTCGGGGCCTGTGTTGTGAACTTCTGGATCCACTCTTAAATACAGAGCCTCTGCCATAAATCAAAAGGAGTAACAGTTGTTCTTCTCGCCTCTTCTCTGAGGTTATTAATGATGTGTGCTGAGAGAGCAGAGCTGGACAAAGCCGAGAGGCTGCTGCTGGGATCTTCCCCTCTCAAATCCCAGTGTGCGCCTTGCCTCGTATTTAAGAACCCTATTTCTGTACAGCAACATTTACTGTATGTGTGTATGGTGTGTGTGCATGTCTGGATTTGCACGTACACGCAAGTTGTTTTGTTTTCAACAAAGCGATCACTTTGACATCTAAAAAATAGCCCCCCAGTCTGCTTCATGTGGAAACAATATAAATCTTATAATCCTCATATTTTCAACATAGCATGATTAAAATGGGAGCTGGGAGCAAAAAGGAAAAAAAGAAAGCACTGTGATATAAAAAAAACCCCAAAATACTTAACATAAGCTTAGTTGAGAGAACATCAATGGCAGACTGGGAGTTGAAGCATGATAGTGCTTATTGCCAGGGACAGACAGACAGTAGGATGATGGATTTTCCTATAAACATTTGTGTCTGTGTTGAGTGTCTGTGTTGAGTAGGAAGTAAATGTGAGAGTGCGATTTTTCTCCTCCCTCATACTGTATGGTCAGAAGAGAAGAGAACAAGAGAGGAAAGGATCAGTGGCCAGGGAAATAGCAGATGGTGTCTAAGACAAGTGAAATGGCATCTGCAGGCCTTGAGCTGTCTATCGAGGGAGTATTTGTCACCCCGACTAACCTTTGTACCCTCTAATTTTCTGACACTGTATGGGCAGAGGCATCGAAACAGATGCCTGGTAACGCCACCATGTCAGTGGTACTTTAACCATTCGCATTAAATTCTAACTGAGTTGACTCTAAATGAGTCACATTTCATGCTGTACATGAATTATACTGGCTTGTGGAGTGGCAGCGGGGTAAATTATTTTTCAGCTGCTGCATGTGGAGTTGATCTGCTACTAGACATATCTTAAAGCAATCATTAAGAATTTTGGGAAATATGCTTATTCACTCTCTGTTTGGAGAGTGGTATCAATCTTCTCATCTAACTCTTGGTAAGAAGGTGAACAGGTGTTTTTCCCCAAAATGTTGAACTTTTCCTTTAAGGGGAGAACGAGAAAGAGAAAGAGGGGAGCAAACACACATGGCAGAGGTTTAACAGAGATTCATTTTCGTGTTGTAGGATAAAAGATTCAATAGATCCTGACCTCTGGAATGACGTTGGCAGCATTTAAAAAGACAAAAGATGGTGGAGTGTTAGATTTAAGAAAGGCCCTTAAGGTAGAATTAATCAATGTTTTTTATATTTTGTTATGAAACCTAAAACCATGTGATATTCACACATAAAACCATAAAACCAGAGTATAGCTAATGTACAAATACAAAACAACACATATGTTGTCCATATGCTGTTTATATCCATCATCCATTTTTCTATCCATTTGTCTTTCTTCTATATATCTTATCCCTATGGTCAGGTTATACTGTTTCAAGTCCAGTGAGGACTAATAAGATTCCCTGGATCCAGTTTCCTGTGTTCAGCTTGGTTCCTTGCTCTCACTCTTGAATGTGAATTGACTCAGCAGCCAAGTGACAAAAATACAGCAACTGTAATTCCTTGTAAAGCTGGTGGAGTGAGGGATCAGTCTCACACTTCAACAGTAGCTGAGAACAGCACAGTCGCCACTGACTGTAGATTAGTGGTGAGGAAGAAACCTTCTCATGAGCCATTTTAATGTATGTTTTTTATTTAAGTGTCAAGACCATATTATTTCTGTATTTATATCAACATTTTATTTGACATTTAAGTGAGTAAGGAACATACTGATTATCTTAGTAAATATGGTGTTCTTGAAGGAATGTTTGTTAGTCTTAAAGGTCATGAATGTCATTTAATTATTGATTCATGGCCTTTAACTCATACTGTATAGTATACATGTAAATCATTTTGACATTTTAACGCCCAAGGAAAAAATAATATATTACAGCACTTGAATGAAATAAACGACCAAGAAAATTTATTTGTCAGCAAGAGGCTGACAAATAAATAGAAAATATATAGAGTAAGATGTGTGATGTTGACCAGACCTAATAAAATGGTGTGCTCTCTTATTCTAGGGAGACATGCTGTATGTATGTATCATGTCATGTATGAATTATTGTATGCGTCATGGAGATTTACAATACAGAAGATGATAAGTTTCAGGTCTTATATGTTTACATTACATATATCCATTTAGTGGTTTGTCCAAAGTGATGTACAAGAAGTGCGCTCAGTCTCAATTGGAACAAGAGCTAGCTATGTCCTAGCTAAGTGCATCCCTTTTAATCAAAGAGTGCCTTCAGTCCATAGAGTCCATAGAGGTTTTTATTTGAAGGAACTGACATATTATAAGTATGTGTTGTGTCAGGGTGTAGTCTGAAGAGGTGGCATTTCAGCCTGCAGCAGATTTCTAGACTTGTGATCTTAGTGGGAGTTTCATCATTGTGGTGTCAAGACAGAGAGGAGCCTCAACCGAGACGAGCAACCACAGGCTCCAGAGAGTGATGAGTTGACCAATTGTCCAGAGGCAAATGAGTTCAGTGGTCATGTTGGAGTGCAGGGCTTGACCATGGCTTGAAGGTGAGAGAGAGTGGTTCCCTTTTCTGGCCTGTAAGCTTGCACCCGAGTGGATGCACCGAAAGTGGATGCAAGTCTCGTGAACTGTGAAGTGTAGTTGTGTGCGAAAACCTAACAAGGACGTGGCAGTCCTTGCAGGAGATGACAAGCGTTTGGATGAGAACCTGCATCACCTGCATTCCCCTGGTGCTGCACAGCAGTAATCTATAGTATAGGGCCACTGCTGCAATGTTTGGCATCGAGGGCCACAGAAGGTACAGATAATTTAAAAGGAACCAATCCATTTATGGTATTAGAGCTATGAAAGTAACATAATGTTCAAAGCATAAGTTGTTCTGTATATTTGTTGGGTATAATATACTGTTAACTTACCTGTTAAGGCAGACAAATGGTTGTCAGATACTGAGTGAAGACTATCCAGGGAAAGTGATTGTGTAGCTCCGATTGCTAGAAAAAGAATCCCCTGTGGTTTATTGGACATTGCTGTCTAAACACTAGATGTCAGTATTATTGATGGTAGCTGGTGACCCATATCCACCCAGTGTCAGCCAAAACAATGAGGATAAAGAGCCAAATTCAATGTCCTCATCTTCAAAACAGAGGAGAAGAGAGTCATGCAGCTCTGAATGGAAATAAAAACTGAGGAATGACAAGCAAAGGTATGAGAATACCTTTTAACAGATGAGCTAAGGAGGGAAAAAATGGAGGAAGGAAAAGGAAAGTGAGGAACCAAGTAGAGCGGACAAAAAGGGTGACACTGGAAGACTATCCAATGAAAATGACTTTGCTGATGTCGGCTGCGTAATAGAAGTTGACACTTTCAGGTGTCAGCAGAATTTTTTATGGAATACCCCCCTCTCAACAGGGTGTCACGACAGATATTTCATGTCAACTGGCGGATGCAGGGGAACTTTTTAGTCCTGTCGTGCTCTAACCTCTAAAAAAGGGCGACATCAGCAGGGTAACCTGTCATCCCACATGGGTAGCTCCTGACCTCCAGACATCAGGAACAACAGCTTGACCTTTTTGGACTGTGCCATACACATTGAAGAGGACAGGAGCGTCCACATTGGAGTATACAGGAAACCCACACATACAGACTAATCCTTACTCTTTGACTCTCACCACCCACTGTAGCATAAGCTAGGAGTTATCAGAACCCTGCATCACTGAGCTGATTATGTACCAACAAGTGCCCAGGCCCAAGAGAAGGAGCACAAACACCTGAAGGATCCGCTTAGAGCTTGTGGATACCCCAACTGGACCTTTGTGAAAACAGCCACAAGATCCAAGAAGAACAACAACCCTAGGAGTGGTGAAGAAAAGAAGAATAAAGACAACAACATCCTCATTCAATACACAAGAGGGCCAATTCCTCAGGTCAAGACTTAGCAGTTTCCCTACACCTGAAAGATAAGGGACACTCTTTTGAGGACAACAACGTACATGTTTTGGATAGGGAGGACAAATGGTTTGAAAGAGGAGTGACGGAGGCTAACTATGTCAAAGTAGAGAGAAACCTTCTCTCAACCGAGGAGGTCTATGAAACCAATTATCCACCACCTACAATGCTGTATTTTCATCCCTTCCCAGGAGATTTAACAACCATTTAATTTTGGTCTCATGTGACAACTCCAACGACTGTCATTTACATTTGACCTCAGGTGACTCCAACGACTCTAATGACTGTTGTTACAACTGCCAGAAGCACTAATGAACCAAGTGGTATCAATGACCTTGATAACGACCCCACAGAACATAAATACCTGGGACTCCCCACCAGTCTGTTAGTACTGAAGAAGCCCCTTGGATGAGAGGTGAAATGTCTTCAAGTATCTACAACCAAGTCCAACTGCCCTTGATTCAACCTTCCTTGGATAACCATGACCTTGATGACTGACAATCTTCACAGTCATCATATATCAATAGTGAAGTTCAAGCTACTAATACAGAACAAAGAGGATTTAGATGCAGCTGTGCCACCATTTTTACTGCAACATGATTTTATAGAATGATCACTTCCTAAATCAAAGAAGTGGTTTGATTTTGGTCTTTGGTCCATTTTCTTTCCTATTATCTGAGACTCAACCTGGGACCGGAGTTGGGCTGAGTCCAAATTATATTCAGTTTACTGGTTTCAGTGGGGTCCCATTGTATTGCTGCAGGTCTCTGGCCTGTCTTATATTTGTCTTATATCCAAGTGGCTCTGCAATATCTGATCATGTGGTGCGTCATAATCATTGCAGGAGAAGAACAATGAAGTGCAGGAAAATATGATGTAAACTACTATGTATGCTACTCTCAACCACTGGTGCTTGTTAATTGGAGGTGCATCATGTTGCAAGTATTGGTGTTTACTCTCTTTTATGGTCTGAATGGATTGACTGCATTTTTGACTGGATCTATTTTGGATCAGGTCTGTGCCTTTGGGGCAAACTATTTTCTCATCCACCCATCATGTTTAAAAATATTGAATAAAACAACTGTTATAAAATAACTAACTTCTTGTCAGTTCTTTCATCACATGAGAAATATCCTTATAATGCTTGACTTTTGCTCTGTATTTTGTATTTTAAATCTAAAGGTAGATGTTTTAGCTAAATGCAGGAATTGGTAGATTGCATTCAGGCATCTTACTCATACTGTAGCATGCATTTCTCTCTGAGATGCCAGTAAATTCTTGGTTTCACAATCTCATTGGGTAGCAGAAATTTTCAACAAATTCCAAGCTCTGTGTGGTTCTTTTAGTCACAATCCATATCTTCTTTGAAAGCACACCAATTTCACATTCAATTGTAGTATATTACTGACTTACTCCTGACATTGATTCTGACCAGGCGGTCGGCAACACTGTAATTGCCACCCCTCCTCTCACTCATCTTCTTGTCTATTCTGCACATCCCCTCTGTGTGAATCCCTGTGTTCTGTGTGCGTGCGTGTGCATGTATATACAGTATATATATACTGTATATATATATATATATATATATATATATATATATATAGGTGTGTGTGTAAGTGTGGGGTGGTATGGTGTGCTGTGTGTGAGATAGCTTTGATTTTCCCTTGGATGACTCCTGGTGTGAGGGTGGGGAGCTCATTAGCTGTTCCTTGCCTGTCTGTAGTAGACAACAGGAATGACCAATCACTAATTAAGTCACACATGATTATCATGTTCTGTTGTGTAGGTGAGATATTTAAAAAATGTTTCCACAATTCCATTTACATGCATATATAGAGTATGTAGAGTGGTTGAGCGTTAACTAAAAACTGATAATAATACAGCCCTATTTTTATTTAGAATGAAGGCATGGTCAACAGCAATAATATGCACAAAAGCATCTCAGATCATACAAAAACCTTGACATGAATATGCTAATGCAGCATAAGACAATGCAGTCCCAGTCAGCTCAGAACAAAGCAACACTGTGAACATGGTCATCAAAAATTTGACAAAAAAGCATCCCCTAGTCCAAAGAAATCCAGTTTCTATTGGCTGTGGCTTAATATGGCATTAAGACCATGGCTGTGTGTGAAATCACCTCCTATTCATTTTTCTATCTCACAATGCAAGGATTCACATTTGATACATGAAGAAATTACCCTCTTTCAATATTACAATGATTCATACGTGTTTGAAATCTCAAGTTACTGCTCACTATAGAGTAAACAATTAAATATGTGGACTCATCCTGCATGTTATTTAGAATACAGGATGCTGCTGGTCCAAGGAGTGTCTTCTTTACATATATTTGACCCTTTCCTAGTTTAAATGCCACAGCAGACCTAAACAATACTGCTACTTCCAGCCTGTGTGAAAAGTATAGCAGCAACAAGATAATACAGTATCACACAAAGCACGTATCATGTCAGGATTGCTCGAGCAACATAAAGATTTTTTTTTTTTTGCTGCAAGTCCAATGTCAGAGTGAAATGTTTCCAGTAGCTTATTGAATTCCTGCCTTAAAAACCCTATTGTTGTGGAAATGATGTAGGGGAAGGAGGGTCAGGCAATTGCGACCTGGAATGAGTGCCAGGTTGCGGTGACCTGTACCGATGCCAAACATGTCAGTCCACCAAACCAAAATAGGAGACATCTGGAGATATTGGGAGAGAGGTGGAATACCACACATACACATTTAGTGCAGAGACACCCACTCAAATTTGGTTAAAGTCCATGCCATGAAAGGAGCCACTCTCAATGACTCAGATGAGTACAATGCAAAAACAGTCACATCCATTCAGGCAGTGCTAGGGCCCACACCAGATTTCTCACACCAGGCTCACGGTATACCAATCCTGACGAGTAAAGAACATACTAAGATACGAGTTAGACGAAACATGTACACTGAGTGGATATGGGAGACAACCTGGACCTTACCAAGTGCTGAATGAACAGTAAAAGCCAATAAAACAGTGACTCCTGTGACTACCACTATGACTGAATCCACGGTAAAAGCAGATAAAACAGTAACCCCTGTGACCACAGTTACGACCAATCCAACAGTTACAACTGACAAAACAGTAGCTGCCATTCGTACAGTCACTACTAAGCCAACAGTTAAAACTATTACGGTTACAGCAAGATTTATATGATGACTACAGCCAGGACTATGACCAAGCTGATTTAGATCAGTTGTTCGGACGAAGGAAGCAATGGGATGTTCCTCAGCCAAGGCATAGGAGTGTGCGTGGCCGAGCAGGGGAACTTTGGGGAGCCACTAATCATAATGGGTTTTATGAATAGGCAATGTATACAACTAAAAGAATGACGAGCAATGAGTGCCAAGTGTGCTCAGAGTCTCCTGGCACAATTCCTACGGTGGTTCCAGAAAAGCATACATTTAAAAATTGTGCACGATACCAACAACAGCAATGTGCTGAGGGAAAGTTTAAACCACAGGACGGTCTGGGCCCACTGTTTAGAAATCCAATATGTGGTATCCGGTGTAGACTTTTGTATGGGTCTAGGTGTAACCATAACTATTTGGATAAATGCCCAAATTGTAGGTTTGAAGAACAGTGTGGAGAGTTTAGCATGCTCACATCACAGAGTGAGCCACCAACCGATTATAGAATCGACTATACACTAGACTATGAGTGTTTCGCCAGTGGAGGTTTCCTCAATGATTCTTGGGGCATAACTGCTAATTGTAATATCACATGGGAATTATCATGGTTTCCTGAGTCACAGGTTAAACCACAATTTATCACCCAGACGTTATGGTTTGAAAATCCAGTGTCACTGGACCGAGACTGTAAATATGACCCGTCCACCCCGTGCACCTGCTAAGTGAGCAATCCAACGCTGTAGCCAATAGTTTTTGGATGTGTGGGGATGATGTGTTGCGTAACGTTCTCCCATCAAGGTGGATAGGGCTGTGTGCCTTGATCAGACTGCGAGTTCCAATGGTAGTTATGTATGAGGGAGTGAATGAAATAGTCAGCCGTAAAATGGAGTCAGATCAACCTCGAAGGTCAAAGCAACAGTTCGACCCAAACGAGGGAATACAGTTAGGCACGATAGGACTACCAACAGGGATTCCTGATGAATTTAAGGCACAAAATGAGGTGAGAGCAGGATTAGAGTCCATATTGCCCTGGATTACAATTAATAAGAATGTGGTCTGGATAAATTACATTTACTGCAACCAACAGAGTTATGTTAATTATAGTAGCAAGTTGTTCAGAGTGAGGAGGTGTTTGGATGACTCTGAGAAGGATTTCTGAGTACGGTGAGAAGATGGACATAGGTATTAAAGGGAAAGGTGTCAGAATGGAAACGACTTGGACTTGATACCTGTTGATGGACTCAATGGACTGAATTATGTACCTTTAAGTCACAGTGTTATCACCAGTATCCTGAAACTAATGGTGTAATCCATGGGTCTCAAACTCAAATTACCTAGGGGCCACTGGAGGCAGAGTCTGGGTGAGGCTGGGCCGCATCAGGTATTCCACAAAAAAAGCTTAGCAGGCGCAGGCTAGGTTAGCAGGCGCAAAAAAGGCGACTACTACCGGGTTGTTCATTACCCGCAATGCTTTTGTTGTTGTAAACGTCGACATAGAAACAAGTGAAATAAATGCCATCATAAAGAAATATCTTTATAATGTTTATTGTGCAAGGCATTTACTATGGAGTAAAATGTTTTGAGGAATAAATCTCTTTCCGCAAATGATTCAGTACATTCCAGTCACCCAAAAGACTTTTTCGAATAATTTGTCCGTGAATGTCACATCATTGCTGAGCAAACGTGGAGAACATGAAGCTGGGACAGTGGGACACCATTATCCCATGGTTTGCAGCCATGGAGGCGTTATCTATTGGCTTTTATTTTCTATAATAACTCCATGGATGCAGTGGGCGCTGCAAAGCTAGCAGCGTTGTCAAATCAAATATGACGTGTGGCACAGCAGCATCAGCTGTATGATGTTTTGTTACACTCTGTATTTATGATCTCTGTCGGATAAACATAAGTGTGTTCATGAAAATGTATATAGTAACTTTTAATTCACTTCACAACGTGGCATTATGTGACAGAAATATGCACATACATTATTATCTGCCAGACTTATAAAGACACAGATACACCTGGTTCTGTTTTTTTAATGTCACACAATGTGGAATCACATGCACGAGCCTCATTTGCGTGACAGTGAGCCAAAAATGGATGTAAAGGTCTTTAAACCTCCGTTTGTACGTCAACAGTTGTGTCCGTTCCGCTCATCAGACCTCAGTGAGAATTACACACAGGCTCTCCAACAGCTGATCATTACGCACGGCTGCTGTGGATATTTGAAATGACTTTACCCTTAATTCATCACATTTTTCTGCAAACCGTCACCACTGTAAAGTGTCAGTCATCATTATTAAACATCAGAAGAATGATAAATGATTTATTGATAGAGCTCGTGTTGAAACAGACTTTACAAAGTGCTTCAAAACAAAATTAAGTGATCCTTAACAGAGAGATGATGCTGAAATAAACAGAATGATGCTTTAATAAGATTTAATAATTCACCTTTGAATTTTACTGAAAGCTGTGTAGCAAAAATAATGACACAATCTAGCGTGAGGTGCACACATTCCCAGCACACATTCTTCCTGTATAAATAGCATAGTTGTTGTGAAACAGCCATCTCGCCAGCTCGTTCAGCTCCAGCTTGTGCAATAAAGGGACTTTCCACACACAACACAGAAAAGTGCCATTCATATAAAACTCGCGGGCCACACTAACATTAAACTTTCATATCAAGGTGGGGGCCACAAAATATCAAGATTGAGACCCATGGTGTAATCGATTGTTACTGACATACACACCGTTATACACATTCATATATATATGCACACACGGAACTACATACAGTCACAGCATATATTCTTGTGTAAGCATCAGTTGTAAGAATTACTGTATCATTACAGTATAAATTGTTTTATCTTATCCATTTAATTTCATTAACCACTGTTTGAATTATTATGAGAATGTGTTGCTTTGAAAGGTTTTTCATTCCCATACATCTCTGAGGTTGTGAACTGTCTCATGTACTCATTATCACAGTAATGTTATACTCATGCGAATATCCTGAATATGATATCATTTTACTGTATCAGTTCTGCAATTTGTAATGTTATCTATCACTCATATTGAACACATATAGTCTAAATCACTATAGTGATTTTAGGGGGGATATGTAGGGGAATGAGGGTCAGGCAACTGTGACCTGGAATGAGTGCCAGGTTGCAGTGACCTGTACCGATGCCAAACATGTCAGTCCACCAAACCAAAACAGGAGACGTCTGGAGATATTGGGAAAGAGGCGGAACACCACACACACACATAGTGCAGAGACACCCACTCAAATTTGGTTAAAGTCCAAGAGAAGTGAAATTGAGAAATGTCCTATACTTCTTTAGAATTTGAGGGTGCCAAAGAGTCTGGCAAAAACAGGATGAGACTTGTCACGTAGCACGGACACATACACACACATAGCCTGTCTTCAGTATAAAAAGGCATGTCACGTTCTGTAATGTTGGAATATTGTCTGTCTACGTTGTTGGTGAGCCGTTGTGAAATAAAAGAGATTCCCCATCTGACACCTGTGTCACGACCATCTGATTCCTCTGTCGTCCACCTCTTTCCTCTGTCATCCATCTCTTTCTGCCACAACAGTGAACATAAATTCTATCCTTGACTAAGTGGATTTGGCTAGTTAGTCCCTATTCAGATGCCAAATGCTTAGCAGGCCTATAGAATACACTTGACGAGACAAGTAAAAAAGCTCTCCTTTTCCTTAATTTATGACTCAGCACAATGATGCACAGTAGGAAAAGTAAAGATTTGATGTGAGTTTGCATTTGCTGTGGCTCTACTGGGCCAGTTTATTGTTTCCATGGTGTGTTGAGCTCTGCAGCAATGAGGGGAAGTGTGCAAGAAAGCTTTCCAGAGCACTGCGATGACATCCTGCTGTATTTATCACCTGCTCGTCCTTCCTCTGCTCTCCTGCTGAGCGAGCTGAGTCATGTACTACTCTCTACCTCTCCTCTCCTCATCTTTGCTCTCTTTCCTTCATACCTCTGCTTCCCTATCCGTCTCTTTTCTTCCTTTTTACATACTCTCCTCTTCCTCCATCTATCTCTCTCTTTCCTTCTCCTCCTTGGATTCTGGAAAAGTGCCGGGTCCCTGAAGGATATAGTGAGTTTGAAAGCCACTCATTGGGATAAATAAGTGTACTTTCAGAAGTTTCTCCAGCCTCTTGGGTGGTGCAAAATCAGGCCTTAAATAAGATGGAAAAGAGGGAGGGAGCGGAACAGAAACAGTAGGAGTTGGAAGTGGAAAGTGAGACAAAAAAGAATGAGATAGGGGTAGGCGAGAGAGATTGTACATCAAGGGGCCCTTTGTACGTTATTAGGTCGATATCTCAATCTCACTGTCTGCGATGCAGTTCTGCCATGCTTTATCAGCCTCTTCTCCTCCCTTTTTACAGAGAAAAAACCCTTAGAAAACCATTTACTCTTTTTCTTTGATGTGAAGAGCTTAATGCCGTTCTGAGGCCTTTCCCTCCACATTAAAATAGAGAATCCTGAGCTTTCAGATGGATGTGATAGTAGCAGAATTGTTACTGAGAGCTGATGCAGAAATTGTCCTGTGGCTATTGAAGTGAACTTGAGTGCACTTTTATTAACTTTTCTCTTTTTTTTTGGTGCAGCAATAAAAGGTCAAATGAGGGGAATTACCTGAGAGAGATCTGCTTTATCCTTGAGGAAAGAGACAAAGAAAGAAAGATTAATTTCATGAAATGTATTTGTGACGATCTCCAGAAGCAGCAAATTAATTATAGCCCTAACGAGTGGAGAAAGAGAGAGAGAGAGCACAAATTCCCCCTGTAGCCATTGGTCACGTGTTGAGGGATTTGATCTTGTCACTGTTTGTTTTGGCTGTAATTAAATTCTCACCCTGTGCAAATAAGACTAAATGGAGCTTCTGGTTGTTGGGAATCTGTATTTAGACCATCTTTTGAGGTGTTTTCAATATATGCAGTGCTTAATAGGTTTGCAAACATGCACAGTATCCTGCATGAACACTTACAGGTGTGCACTGAATTTTTTTATTTTTCAACATGTTTGCCAGTTTTCACACCAAAATGGTTGTGTGCACATAAAGAAGGTTTTATGTCACATTTCCTGTGCAAAGTCCAAATCATTCTTTCTTATCCTTTGCCAAAATTTCACAACTATGGATTAAAGAATTGTGAGTCTACAACTGAGTAAACACAAAAACACCTTGTCCTCTTCCCACCCTCTGCTTTGATGAAGAAGTTGGGCCTCAAGCCAGGACAGAGATTATGGACATCAAACCTATAGAGAGGATGAAACATGTTGCATCAGAATAGTTACAGTAAAGATGGGTTGATGTTTCATCGACTGCCTTGTCTTCTGTTAAGTACATCTGTAGATGTTCATCCATCATTGCATTATTTTGCTTCTGAATAATATGTAAGTTAGCTGGTGAACAAAATGTCACAGAGGACACAGAAAGATGTCACCTTTTCAGCCCCTTTCTGGAGTAATTTACTGTGCTCTGATTGACATCTGTGCCAAGGTCAAGCTGCTCCAAGATATATAGAAAGGTAATGATGTTTGAATATTTGAGATGGATTAAATATTTCTATTTTGAAAAATTTGAAAACACCACAGCATTTCACAGCAACAGTGAGTGCTTTCTAATTGTGAATGTGATGTGGTCGCTTATCAGGTGCATCCATACATATGTCTGACACCAGAGTAGGATTTGAATTAAGGAAGGCCTAGAGGGGGCCCTAGACTCAGACAGAAATGGGAAATTGGGAGGGGATCCCTGCTTATGTCATTGAATTGACTTTGTTCACTTAAATCTTACCGTTTTCATCAGTGCTCCAAATCACATATTTGGACCTGTTTAATGTTGTGAACATGTCTGTGGATAAATACTGTATGTTATATTTATTTTTATTATTTTTTTCTCATTGGGGTTGTTCAGGGAATCTGTAGCTGTGGTTACAGTATGATGTAATACAGTCCTTCAGCATGCTTATGTGGTATATGCAAGTGAACTGTTATGCATCTACCAGTGGATATATGCATGCTAAAACGCAATGAATAAATAATTGCAAAGGAAACCCCACAGTTTCATTGAGTAGTATGCAATAGATGACTGTAGACGAGTCCTTAAGCAGGAACTTCTCATCTGATTAGATTGCTTCATTTAACTATGTATGTTTAGTATCTTTAAGTCTAGTTTTTAAGTCTGATCATTGTAGTGACTCTGAAAATTTGACTATATTTAGTTACTATGTCCTTATATATACTTGTACTTCTTATAACTTGTAGAATAAAATGTTTATTAAACATGTTGAGATAATACTCAATATGTTATCTTATTTTTTTCTGCCCCATTTCCTAAGACCTCTGACACAGTTTCAACTGTCTGTCAGAGAAGCGTGGGATTTCCAGTGAAGGATTGGATTGTTGCTTGGTTATGAATCTTCGACTGCACTGATTTAGTAACCATGACTCCTGCAGTCCTCTGACAGCTCTGATTTGTTGATTTAATAAATCTTCTCCTCATAGACAAACATAGATTTGATAGATTTGAGCTGTTCGATATTCAGCATCCCTGTACAGAAAGGGGCCCATCTCGATATGTTTCAGTATATCTAATATAAGAACCTTAGTAATTTCCTTAGTAAAGACATTTTCTCCTGCATAAAATGTTTTTGTTTCTCTGCATTTTTTATATTGCCTTGCAGTTGCACAATTTTAATAAGCTACTATAAATGCTTGCAAAAGAGATGTTTTTGAATGTGGTTTTGAATACTTAACACTGGTTAAATTCTTTCTTTGGCTTCTAGTCTTCATCTTTGTTTAACAGTAACTAGGGTATGCTCTAAGTGGGATGTAATAAGTAGTGATTGGGTGCTGAAGACCTTCCATGTCCTGGTTTTCAGTTCAAATGGGAGCAGGTCGGCTGGTGTCCAGCTGCAGGATGATGGAACACCTAGATCCAGAGTCCTGTCACACCAAGCCTCAGCCCAGTCTCAGTGGCCAATGAATTAAGATCCTGACTGCACTTTCAGTTCCTATTTGCTTATTGATCACAGATTTTCATCAGTCTTAAGTATTGAAGTATTGCAGAGAGGAGGGCCATGAATCTTATGCCAAACAGCACCACAAGCTATAAGTTAGCCAAAAACAGGGGCTTCTTGCACAGCGGAACCTCAGCCTTAACCTGTCAGGCTGGGGCTAGCATTGTAAATCCAGGTCCAAAGCCTGTGATGGATATGTGGGGATTGGAGTGATGGCCTTAATACCACCAGACTGACCTGTAGGTTAATCACAATGTGCTGTTTAAGCAGCCTAGCACCAACAGCAACACACCTAAAAACACCCACGCACCTCTGTCACACATACACCGTACCTTGCCCATTTGTCATGGGCACATGCATTCACACACACATAAACACGGTACACCTCTCTTGCAATTTTCACTGCATGTGTGTTGAACTAATGGCACAACAGTACATCATGTCACAAGCACACAGCACGCAGTAGCCTACACTGCTTGTCACACTGTTCCCAGGAGGGAGGGAGGGTCTCTGTCACATTGACTTTTCATTATGCTGAATTAGCATGTCAGTCAGTGCCCACTCTGCTGAGGGAAGTACATATAACATAGGGGATCACCTATGGTGTTATGTATACTGTACCTTTAAGTGTCTGTAATGTTGCTATATTGCTAGAGGAGGCATATTTAATAAGCTTGAACTTTGTTCGATAGAATTTTTTGTTAGTTTTTTTTTTTCATATTGATCTTTATTCTTACAGCCGCACATATTTTTCCAAAATGCATATTTTTGTTGGTGCAGAGTGCATGTTTGTAATTTGCTGCCTGTCCTGACATGTTAAATCACTGTCATGAAAAGATGAAAAACTGTTATGCTTTTGGTTGAATTAGATTCATTTGTAGTTAGGCTACTTATATGCATGCTGAATGTAATCTCTTAAACTGCATTGACTTTGCATGCAAAACAGGCCTTCCATGTGAGCAGGCTTTAGCTGCGTTCCCATTATCTGGAATGAATATGCTGACTGGACATGCATAATACATGAGAAAATGGGTGTTATTGTAATGCGCGTTTCTCAGTGGCAGTCCCCTCTGCCTCTCCATGTAGTCAAAACAGACACTTATATGCACTAAAAGGGACATCGCAGCACTGGAGGCTCATGGCCCTCGATGCAATGCCAGGGAGAAAGGAGGGAGGAAAGAAAGAGGAGAAAAACTAAGAATCCCAAAACTGCAACTCATTATTGTTGGCCTCTATCTTCCTCCCTCTGTTTTTCCCTGCCTCTCCAGTCCTCTCCAGTGTCACTCAGCCTCTGGCCCTTATGCTAGCATCCTCCTCTCTCTCCCAGTGGGTTCCCACCAGTCAGTGGATCTGCCCTGGTTGTTGGCACTAAGCGCTAATTACACCGTCTATCTCACCACTGTGACAGCCATGGCCAAGAAGATCTCGGCTCCCTTGTTTGCTAATCCACAGCTGGGGAAACAACACTTCAGTGAATACTGCCCGCCAACTGATGAGTTGAAGTTGACATGTAGCAGCATACAACAGCTGATGGAAATTCTTAGACCATAACAAAGCATCCGTTGCATCAATTGACATAATTCTACAGAATGACATGTATTAAGATGCTTATTATCATCTGTATGTACATGTCGATACAGTAAATGATTTGAGTTTGTGTTGTAAATACACTGTGAGTGATGCAAGGCTGAAAACCAGCAAGCACATTGGTGGCTGTGCAGACAATCCCCGTGCCCACTGTGTGTTTTCCATGATGCATAACATTGCCAAATGAGCATCAAGTTGCAGATGCCCGATGAGACACGGGGTAGCACCAGAGCTGGTAGAAAGATCTTAAATCATTTACAGTGTAATCCACTTTACTATCCCTTCTTCAGATTTTAAACACCCCCAATCCTGTTACTTTAAGCCTTCTTTTCCAACCACAAGCTGCAGGTTGCCAAGCTTATTGTCTGTTGGACATCTAGTCCCCGCATGTGTCCGAGAAGGAACCGTACCTTTTGAGAAGTGGTCGTTACTCATAGCTTTACCATGTTGATCATACGCTTGATCATTCTTTTGTTCATTCCTTACCACCATAAGGAGAGGGGCTAAGCTACATTCAAACCTGTGGAGACAAAAACATGCCAGATTCTAGCCCACACTGAGTAAATTAAGAGTGCCTTGGCCCATTTAGTCATAAAAGATACTCTTGTTTACTGAAGCAATGTCAGTAAAATATAAGCTTTCATCATGGGGTTATTGAGCATGTGCTTGCATAAAATAGCACAGTCAGACTAAAGCTGCATAATTGACTTTTGGTCATTTGGGGGCAGCACAACAAGCCAAAAACACAACATTGACATATTATCACCTGATAAAGTTGATATGGTGAACTTGTTAGCAAACAGTTGCCTCATTCAGCTGTCACAGAGCAACACTAGCAGTTATTTGAGGTCATGTTTCTGGCCACTGGGGGGATGTAAGTCTAATACTCACTCTCCTTTAAGCTTTAGTCTAGTCTACCAACTTCTGAACATTAGCTGCTAAATGTTCCACTATGTTCACCAGCTAGTCGCTAACTTTGTCTGATTTTGGTTTGGAGCTGGGCAGGTAGTCGTTGAAAGTGTGAATCAAACAGTAAGGACCAAACAATCAGCTAAAAAAAGGTTCAAACGCTTCTTGAGCTGAGGCAAACTGCAGAGTTGGGTGATAATTCTCAGTGGGTTCATAACTACAAGCAGCACTTTTATATAAACTATAATGTTAATTAATGCAGCTTTAATATAACAATTAGGTGGTTGAATCTGCATGATCCTCATTTATTTGTACATATCAGGTACAGCATTTCCTGTCATCAGGCTCAGGAGAAACATTGAAGATAATGTAAGATTTGATCGTGTTGGACCAACAGCAGGTCATTCTTATTTTATCAGCTAAGTCTATTGACACGTCTCACACTAATGTTATCAGTTTTTTCTGGTTCTCATGTTGACTTGGTATCCTTTCTCCAACCCCCGACCCCTGATGTTTTAACCCAAGGTCAGGCCAATTAAAGGAGTTTTAATTGGATCCTGGCACTGCTCCATGCGTGTGATTGTGTCTGAGGAAACAAAGTTATGAGCTTAACCACAATCTGCCCTGCAACAGGTTCTATTACTCCTTTATGTGAATCCGCATTGAATTTTAAAGGTCTTTTAATGACATTTGTTCAAATTTAGTAATCTGAAAATATCTGATGAGGACAAGATTTTATAATTGTAATCAGAATCTTTATCAATTGTGACAACTGGGTAAATTGCAATATGGTAAAAACATAAACAGTAGCTCTCATATGGTCCCTAAGCCTTTGCTTACATCTCTGTTGGTGCATGTTGTGTGGTTACAGCAGTAAAGACAGAGGGTCAACGGGTGTGACAACCAGTCACCTCACAATCGCTGTGACAAGTTGTGTAATCGTACTTGTGTATGTGTGTGTGTGTGTGTGTGTGTGTGAATGATATGTTCTGTATATTACTTCCCCTGGAGGGTAGCTTTTCAGGGAGATATACCATCACACTGACGGGAGTGCTGATCTGCAAACGGGGACAAGATAAATGCACATGTCACTCACAACCACATGGGATCCCTTCTTCACATGCCAGAGGAAGGGAAATGAGAAACGGTCAGGTCGTGACAGTGGACAGCACAACGCAGGTTAAATAGTGCTGGGGAGACTGGAAGCCTTTTAGAGCTCTAGCCCTTTAAAACAGTTGCTGACCTGCACTGTATATTACAGTGCAATGACTGTGGAAAAGATCGGTTTGGGTCACCTCCATCTCCTAAGTCAAGGTGATGTAAAAGAACCCGAGTCCTGTCTAAGTGAAGCCCTGCTGACTGCTGACCTTTGTGTCTTTTCCCATCTATCATGCTGAGCAGTGTGTGTGTGTGTGTGTGTGTGTGTGTTTGTGTGTGTTTGTGTGTGTGTGTGTGTGTGTGTGTGTGTGTGTGTGTGTGTGTGTTTTAATGGTGGAGGTTGCTTGTTTGCGTGCCAGTTTATGCATTTGGGTGTGCGCGTGCAAAGTGAGGGACTTTGAAGGATCTGTCTTTGTCGTTGTGTTGCGTGAATGAGCAATCTGTCCTGCTCATATTCAGCCAAGCATATCCAGCCCTGGCCCGCCCCAGCCCTGCCTGTGGTGACAGGAAAGCTGTGGCAGTGGGAAGTGCTTATGTCGAGGATATATCTGTTTTTTTTTCTGCCATCTGCAGCAATACGAGCAGCTTTATCCCTGACAGACTTCAATCCAGGTTCAAACTGCTAAGTGAAAGTGGAAACAAGCAGAACATCACAATAACACATCTAATAATGACAAGAAAGTAAGAAAGAAATAATAACATTATTACTACATACAGAGATAACTCCTCTAATAGTTTTACTATTATATCTATATATAGTATTACCATATCAAAAGTGACAGCTTTCTGGCTGAAATGTGCACTTACATGATAAAGTTTTGATATCTAGCTTTGATCAATTAAAATGCTTTCAAATTGTTTAAGTTAATCACCCATCTTGACATCCAACATCCTGTCATCCTGTCATTTGCCTCTTAAATTCCAGATTATACAGTATACTTCAGCTGTGTTATGTGTCTGCTCGTTGCAACACTTCAGTGAAGCATTGTGATGCTTACACTAAGTGAAATATTGAAAACCATATTTTCATGGCTGTAGTATATTAAATGGTAACATTTTTGATAGTTTGTGCATCTTTTCATACACATTTCTCCAAAATTCAGCATGACATATTTGGTATCTTTGGAAACTTTGAGAGCTCATTGGAGCTTTAGAGTAATTTCTATGCAATTGAACAATTTTTGGCTGAACAACATGAATTTATAAACATGAGTCCACCAGTGAGTGTGGCAGATTTGAAAAGGGACACATTGCCAATTTAAGCAGATATTTCATATTTTAAATAAAAAATCACACTTTAAGCCTTATTTTGAATTTATTTGACTTAAAGGAACATTATGGTATTATTTAGCCCAGGTCTTATTCTCATAATTGTGGCCATTCTGACTACAGGTCACCTCCATTGTAGAAATTCAAGAAATGCAAACTGTGGCAAAACAACGTAGGTGGGGCAGTGAGCGCAAGCCTCCTAGAGCTTTCCAAATAAACTTCAATTTTACATAAAACATTTAAAATTCTTGTCTTTAAATCTCAGAAAGCAACACAGACAGTAGCCCCCTGAATTATAATAAGACCCAGGTTGAAAAATACAATGCTCATGAATTTACTGTCATCCTTTAGATATCATAATGGCCATCCATTAATCAAAGTGTACCACCCACTGACTTACCTGACTCAAGAGTGCATATTTAAGCAACAGATAGTTCATGGTGGTCAGTAAAAGGACAACAAAAATGGAATGTCACAATTTGTATCTGTATTAGGCAGCTCAGTAGACCACAGCTGCAGTAGCTGTATCAGTTCCCCCAATGACAGTATAGTAATAACAGCATTCCAACATCTGGGGAATGCTGAGGTGCAATAGTCACCCCAGGAGGAGATTACTGGGATTCCTGTCTCCCACAGGGATAACAGTGGTGTATACAGCACAGTGGAACAGATAACTGGACTCTGACAGACAGTTCCATGTTTTTATCAGTAACAGAGGCGTTCCCCGATGCTCCATATTAATGCCAGCCTTATTCTGCATCTTTATATGGCTGGATTTGGAGTCTGGCCAAGTCATCTCTCCTGCCTTCTTCCTTCTTTGTCTTTTCCTTTTCCTTCCCTCCTTGCCATCACCTTTCTCTCCTATTCACTCCTCCCTTCTGCCCTTT
The DNA here is from genome assembly GCF_963924715.1 of Thunnus thynnus. Classification (NCBI taxonomy): domain Eukaryota; kingdom Metazoa; phylum Chordata; class Actinopteri; order Scombriformes; family Scombridae; genus Thunnus; species Thunnus thynnus. The sequence continues at coordinate 12,722,612 of NC_089532.1, forward strand.
CTTCCTCTCCTTCTCCTTCCTCCTCCTGCCTTTTCTTGTTCCTCCTTCTTTCTTCGCTCCTCCTCTTTCTGCTGCATGCCACGGTTTACCAATCATTCTGTCTGCGTGTGTGTCAAGCCTATCACTCTAGGCTGATTTAGTGCGCCGTGGGGGGGACAAAGGTGCAGGATATGGAGGTCAGAACTCATCGTTAGCGGCCAATGAATTCTTAATTAGGGCAACAAATGGTGCAGTGCCTCCAGTGTGGCTGGAGCGCTCCCAAAGCACCAGAGATCGGAGGCCATTCACCTACACTCCCCGTGTTAGCTGATTATGTGCTAGACTGCGGCAAACCTGGATAATCATTTCACTTTGTGATATTGCTAAAGTGTCTTCTGCATGCATCACACATACATTACATGGATGTGCTGATGTGTCTGACAACTGGAGGGAGATTCAGCTTTTAATAACAGAAACAATCCTCCTTGTTCTCATGTACTGTATGATTGGCTTATCATTGTATTATGATGGACAGAAGAAGACCCATTATAAAGAGACTCTCAGCAGGGTGTGGATGTGATATTCCGTGTGCCGTAAGTGATAATGGGGGATACGGCTGTGTGAGTCTGACTATTTATGTACATTTAATGAGGACACCAAGAATGCAGGCGTTTTTAAGTGCCAAAAGACAATTCTTTTTCTCTTGCCTTTATGAAAATGAAACAGTAATACCCTTTCTGAAAGGGGTTGAGACAAGAGCAGCAAAGAGAAGCAGCTTCTCTCCATTTCAAAAAATTCTTTGAGAAATAAGGTTCGTGTGGATTTCAGCATGTTGTAATTTTACTACACAACACTTAGGCACACATAATAATACTATTATAGTGGAATATGTTGGGTTTCACAGTTTTCTGGCACCCAGTGGGATCTGGCTACTGTGATCACAAAGCCTGGCTTGGAAGAAGACCTTATTATTGTCTCAATCCACATTGTCTTCTGTTTGTGACATTTTCAGGCCTGAATTGGAAAATCTTCTCCTTTTCCTGCTTTCTAACCCCAAGGTTATGGCTTAAATGTTGATCCAAGTCAATTCTTGTCTAATTAGCAACCCCATTTCTGCCTGCCTGTCTTGCCATATACGGAGAAGACAAGGCACGACATTAATCAATTCCTCTGACAATTCAACACTGCCTTTACTGGATTTTGCCACCTGTCATACATAAAAATCTTGGGTGCAAAGGGGAAAATAAACCTTGTAATGTTGTACTCACAGTTTCCCTCCCCTGGTGCATGTGTTATTTTCACCTGTTCTTACCTCCTTTTCTAGCTCCCCTCCATCTATCTATTCCCTTCCTCCCATCCGTCCTCTTATCCTCATATGGTACATCAAACGTCCCTGGCCTGGCTGTGTGCTGACAGGCGGCCCACTGACAAGCTCCCAGGCCATTCTGAGGGGAGCTTAGCCTCCCTTCATGAGGCCCTTGAAGAGACAGTGTCAGAGCGAATCCACTCTGGAGGCTGCCCAGCACAGTCAACCCCGTTCAGAGAACACACAGGAAACAAACCATATGAGTTCTAGTTTGTGCATCTGTAATACATATGTATGTGTGTATATATATATATATATATATATATATATATATATATATATATATATATATATATATATATATATGTATGTATATCAGTGGCGGCTGGTGACTCAAAAAATTGGGGAGGACAGGAGGAAAACCAACATGGAATCTTACAACAAACCACATCAAACTATATCATTGTCCCCCACCTGATGAAATCCGAGGGGTGGGGGGCAATTTTATACGCCAATAAAACAATTTGCTTTCAAAAACAAAAACCTCTGAGGGGTGAAAAGGCTGCTTCTTTAAAGACATTTAGCATATACATAATGTCTCTAAACAAAGAAGTGCTCATTTTAGCCATGGAGTGGATCAAATGTGTCATTTTACCAACAAAGTGAAATTCAAATTTATAGTACTGTTCTATTGTGACAACAAATTTATGTTCTCATCAAAAACAGACAAGATATCACATGATTTACACGTGTTTCCTACGTATTTTCTTAATGTACATAAATATATAAAGTAGCACAAAGCTTATAATGTGATACAGGTTCAGATCAGTGCTGACTCAGCTTTTTCTTCACCACAATGGTCCGGTACAATGCCTGCATTACTGCTGATGCTGCACCGATCCGCCTGTCAACCTCACGCTCCATCTGAATCTCACTCGTGAACAAGACACCAAGAAACTTGAATTCCTTCACTTGGGGCAGCAACCCACTCCCAACCTAGAAGGATCTGTCCTCCTTTTTCGAGCAGAGCACCATGGCTTCAGATTTGGAGGTGCTTACTCTCATCCCGACCGCTTGACATTCAGCTGCAAACTGTCCCAGTGCCTGCTGGAGGTCATAGTGTATGAGAGCCAACAGAACCACATCATCTGCAAAAAGCATATGCATTGCAATGAACTGTTAATTGTGAAAATAGAGCCAAACCGGACATTATTAGTCAAAATACCAAAGAACTAAAAGAAACAGGAGGATGATTGATAAGTGGGGGGAGGTATTGCTTACTCAGTCTCACTCTGCAGATTGCTAGATTACCTCAGCTGACAGAGACAGGGGACAGGTTAGATTAAGAGCAGCTCCCAGGAGCCTTTATATAATATCACCCTATGTTGGTGAGAGTAGATACTGCATGGTTATCTCCAATTTGTTTATTTTCTTTTCTGAACAGCTGGCATGGTTGCACGTACATTTGTCTGTGTGTGTGTATGTGTGTGTGTGTGTGTGTGTGTGTGTGTGTGTGTGTGTGTGTGTGTGTGTGTGTGTGTGTGTGTGTGTGTCTGAGTCACATGACTTTTCTCCCAATCTATTATTGAGTTTTCTGCCACACTCTGACAAAGTCGCAGCTGATTAATAAGTCAAGACAAGACCCCAGAGGTTGAGGCGAGCCCTGAGCAAATGACAAAGAAATAAATTCATTACAAACAGAATTAAATCTTCCAAACTAAAACTTTTCCTTTTTGTGAGTTCTGGCTTTCATTTGTCTCATTTGTTGCCATTTGTTTCATTTGTCAGCATCTCAGCGCTGCTATCAGTGCTGCCCTTTGGCCAGAGCTGCTCCGAAATCATCTGAACCAATCAATCTCACTTAACTTTCCTCAGAAGCTTCTCTTTGTGTGGCCTGTGGGGAGGGGTTGGGTGCTGTGTGTGTGTGTGTGTGCATGTGTGAGTGTGAGTGTGCAAGGGGAAAGGAGGGTGGTACTGAGATGAAGTTCGCCCTCTACAACTCCCATATCTGTGCTCGTTTATGAAAGATGTGGGATTGAACATAAAGATGTGACAATCTACTGCTAAGAACACAGTGCTGTCCCACTATATCTGATCATCCTCACACACACACACAAAAAACACCTTCTGTAAAGCACATAAGAGGGCACACAGACATACATTGCACACATGCGATATGCACACAGTGACACACACACAGTGTCATCTTCAAAGGCACCCAGGGGCAGCACGGCCGATGTGACAACAGCCCTAATGAGCTCGCCTGAGTGGGTGACCCTGGCGCCTGGCGAGAGGAGTGGTGACACCATGGAGATGTGGAGGCGGAGGTTCTGACTCATGGTGTCATGCAGGTGTTTTTTTTTTTTTTTTTGGAGGGGGATCAAACACCTTCATTTCTCTTCACGATTTGTACATTCATACCAACACACATACAGTGAAGCTACATTATTAACATGGTAATGTATTGGTGTGAAGGATTGCCTTAAAACTTGTCGCTAATTTTATTTCCAGCAAGGTGCGCTTCTCTTCTGCTGCATATTACTGTACCATACCATGGCTTTAGCTGTCTGAGTAAGTGGCCATTATTCTGCCTGACAGGCCCAACCACGACACATTTAGGGGTTTGAGGTGTATAATGATGACTGTTTGCTCCCTAGTCTTTCATCATCTCCAGCGACAGAGAGAGAGAGAGACAGTGAGAATGAGAGGGTGTAAGAAAAGAGAGAGAGACAGAAGTGAGAGGAATGCGCAGAGCTCCGGGGTCCTCAGTGTGCTCGGTGATGATATGCGGGGTAATGAACTTCCAGACTTTGTGCATCAGAAGCGTGACGCTCTGCATTGCCTTGACTGTCAGCAATTTCTGCCTCGTATCAGTGAGATGAGGCCTCCTATAATCTCCTTCCATCCACTCCATACCAGCTTTTCAGGCTTGCTCTGCCGACTTAAAGCCTGCATTTCATTTGTCAGCCTAATGGTGAAATTTGTAAGGAGTTTAAATTCATGCTTCTCCTGGAGGTGTCATGTGGAGTTGTCAGTGGTAGTGTCACTGGGGAAAGAAGCGAGTTTGCTGCTCGGTGTGAAAAGTAATCACTTTAAACTTAGACAAGTTAGAATTGCTTAATAGAGATATAGCATTCAGTAAGGCTATGTATGTTTCAGTATATACTGCATATTAATGATACAGTTAACATTAATCAAATGCCATAGAATGCATTTATAAAATATAATATAAGTTAATTTTTCCATAGTTATTTCTGTAATTCCAGATTATTAAAAATTGGGTCTTATTTTTGTAGTTTTGGCATTCGTTTCTATTGATTATGAACATTGTAATCACCACAGTAAGTGCTCAAATCTGGGAACACGTCTGACAGGGTGAGAAATAGGAGTAGTCAGACAATCAGACAGATTGTATACAAGACAACAGTTTAGCTAGATTGTATAAAACACTTAATTTGGAAATAAAACTGAAAGTGAGTAACTTGAGATGTCATAATTAATCATTTATTTCCCCAGAAATCATGTTTGTGCACAACTGAGTGGAAGTTGGTCTGTAAACTGTGATGGATGTTTACAATGTGCAGTTTGGGTTCCCTTGTCTCCCCTTACCAATAAGTTTGGCTAAGATGAGGTTTGTTTAAAACCTGTTTGACCATCTGACTGCTTCTGTTTCTTGCCCTGTTTGACTTCTGTTCACAGTAGCCATGTTGCCAACTTTCCACATTCCCAGATCTCCACCATTGACTTGGTTACCATTAAGAATCCTATGAAAATCAGACCTAAGGGGTAAAAATCTGAATCTACTTACAATAAAAAACAGACACAACTCACACAAAAAGGTTCCGTGGGTACATGCACACGCACATACATTTACTGTAGCACTTTTTTCTTGGCTTGCAGTGGAGAGAAGCCGGAGCCTCTCATCACACATGAATAATTAAAACCGAAAGAACGCCTTTGCTTTTTTGCAGGGTCAGCGCACAATGAGTAGGAAAGGTTGAGACCGGGGACACTGTTTTGAAGGAGGGAGGGAATGAAAACAAGCTGGTGCCGTGGTGCACAGATGAAAGAGAGGTGTGGTGTTGAGATTGGGTGACGGAGGGGGAGGGGGAGGGGGAGGGGTGGAAAACTGGACAAGGGTTGAGGATGAGATGAAACGGATTTAGGGAGGGCGGGTGGGTCTTTGGAGTTATTACACAAAGGATGGATATCTTGGTTTGGGTGATTGGACTGAGAAATCGATCATGACTGTGAAGGCGGTTGAAAAGACTGGGTTTTCTGCTGTAGCATCACCACTCTGTCTTTGTTCTCTCTTGGAGAAAATATACTGCAATCTGTGTGTCAGATTACAGACTCAGAGAGTGAATTTGAGTGAATTAATGTTTACATGCCTCTTAACATAAAGGAAACTGTACAGATGGGGGGGATGGAGGGGGATTTGTGTGGGTGAGTGTTTTGTGCATGCATGCAAATGAAAATATGGTAATGTGAGTGACTTAAACTCAGTATGTTCATGTGTGTGCGTGTGCATGTGTGATTACTTGTGTTTCCAGTGTTGTCGCTTTGGTGACAACCAGTGTGTTGTAGGAGATTAAACTCTGTATTAGCTTTGATGCATTTTAGGCTCTGTAAGTAGCAGATTGAAGCAACAGTACTTAAATGTGGTGTTGACTTATACTCCAGTACAGGTGCAGAGACCTCCAATAATTCACTTAATCTCAGCCTAACTATTTGTGCTTACTCTCCTGAAAAAAGGAGAATATTAATACCTTACACCTATTATTCAGAACTTTTTAATTAATACACTAATTAAAAACATTACAATTTACCACAGTATTTTGGGTTTTTTTCTGAATTTTGTACTGCAGTGGAACTATATACATTTCTATAGGTTACAACAGAGTTAAATAATTAGTGATTTTTTCCCCCCCATGTTTTATTTGAATAAGTTTGAGAAAAGGTGAAACTATGACCATGGATCAAATCAGGCTGAAGGGAAAGGGAAAGATCATGGTCTTGGTTAAAATTATTACTTATAGTTAAGGGACCTTTATCATCATGGTTACAATAATAACCATGTGGTTAAGGTTAGGAGATGATTGTGGTCATCGTTTGAAAAAACTATGTTGACTTGCAGTTGGAAATGCATGTGATCCTCCAGGTTACAGTGCGATATCCAACTAGACCTTCTCTCTATGTGTCGCTCTACTAATCCGGTTGTTTTTCTTTGGAGGACATTCTCCGGAACATCCATGAAGTAAAAATGTTCTTTTCACAACAGATATCACTGTTTTTCTGTGGGAATATCTGAAAACCCTAAATTAGATTGACTGTGTGTACTGTAATGATTATACCTACTAGACTCTGAGTAAAATGATAACTTTTGGCCTAAGTTGCATTTGCTAAAATCTTACTCCACAGCAGACAGACAGATTTTCACATGACCTCAGATTGTTACCAGTCCTTGTGTCCATTCTGCCCACTCTAATCATCAATCGGCAGCCTGGTTCACCAGCCGCTGGCACCTGTCAGGATGAGAGACATGGATTAGAGACAGAGAGAGAACGTGAAAAGGTTGGGCATACAATACTAGCATCACGTGTTCCGTTGCTAGGGAGGTTTGTGTGTGTGTGTGTGATGTAAGTCCAACACCCCTGTCAGGCCTAGCTGCAGGCACAATAGGACGATATCCAGATTTGTGTATGTGTGTGTTTTTCTCCAGGTCTTATGTGTGGCTTATATAATTGTGTGTGAAGTGTAAGATAGCTTGTGCCTCTTCTGCGACGTTGTTTTGGAAAAGACTATCACTACACATCATGCTCACCCATAGAATCAAACCTTACACACACATACACACACACATGCACACTGCTTATCCCCTCCCTATTTCATGTCTAAAAATAGATCTTTTTCTCAATGATCTCGCTGCTTCTCAAAGCAGGCTGTAAGACAAGCATGTGCATGGGGTTAACTGCAGCCCATCCTCTGAAGAGCTCTCTCTTTCTCACCACCCCCACCACCTCCACCCCCCACCGCCACCACCACACACACCACATACTCAGAGCAGCCCATTCAGGGTGCAGATGGCAGCCAGTGTGTGTGAGACAAGAGACCCTGTGCACTCAGTTGGTTAACAGGGAATCGGGCTCATTGACATGCAGGCAGCACTTCTCTTCCAGTCCAGGAGAGTAAAGCTTTACTCTGGAGCGAGCTGGGAGACAGTTAGCTCACAAGCTATGATGGCCATATGTTCATTACACCATGAATTCCTATCACCCCTCTCTGCCCTTGGAGAGGATAATCTTAGGCTGACAATTAACACACAGCAGTTAAGAATAACAGATCTCATAGTGGAGACAGTATATACAGAGACATACAGTAACAAGAAGTTTTGACTATAATATCCGAGTAAAAGGCCACTTGCTTCGTTTTTTGCTTAGATACTTGTGCTTATGCATAAAGAAGCACATTTGTTTTGCTCCCCAACCAATAACAATGCTGTTATTCTACCATACTTCTAACCACATCACCCATTCTTTCTGCCAAGTAGCTTCTGAGCTAGACATTATCTGTCTAGTCACTTACATGTTCAGCTATCCTTTCCAAACTTCTTCCATGTATCCGTTCAGACATCCAAGCATTCAGCCTGGCAGTCATTATTAGATCACATAAAGATCACATACAGTAAATCACATAAAGGCTAAGGCTGTTGTTCAGTTTTTTATTACTATCAATCAGTTGTCACTACATTATCAATTTCATGAAAGGACCAAAAGCAACAACACATTCATTATAGACAATACAAAGAATATGTCTCCATGTTCTAGAGCTTCTTATTGTCCAAAAACTATAACAAAAAAACCATATCAAGTAGTCATACTGTTGCTTGTATGTGTTGCATATTATTTCACTTTGACGGACATTATTTCTCTCAAAGCAGTGTGTCTCCAGCCACAGCCATTAACATCAATGCGACATGGATCTACACTCCAGAGATTGAAAATATAGTTGCAGCGTGGTCATGTTCACTATAATGAAAAAAATCACCCAAATGTGAAGTTATAGGTCTTGTATGTCTTATTCATATTATTTTGGACATTGTGGCGATTATGGAGATTAATGGCACAGAGGTGTAAGCTACAATATAGCAGACTTTGGCTAAACAGGCAATATTTGTTGTATTGCTGGTTTTCATATTTCCTTTGGATTTACTGACATATAATGAAAACATAAAATAAGACCAGCCTTATGCTTTACGTGACCAAGTACAATATAGGAGAATTTGTTCTGGTTAGGGGTGTTCAACACTGATTTATCATAGGACACACAGCACAAGGATCTCAAATAGAGTGCAAAGAGACAATGCCAAACATACAAGCAGATGATGTCCTCATTAGGAGCGACAGCACAACAGTGAGCAAGTTAGCATAGTAGGTGAAGAGAAGGTCATTGCGGTGTGATTCCAGTCTGTTTGAGTCTAACAAGCAGCCAGGATCATCCAGTGGGATTAGTACAGCACAGCAATCTCTTAAACGCGCAGTGTGATTATGACCTGTTCAGAGAAATGGGCTGATGGAAGGTTCCTTTTCGAGTTTTGACAGGTTATATAGGAGTCTTCCCTCTCATACTGGTCTGTTTTGTGACCAGACTGAAGACAGGAGTTTGTCCTTTGTCCCCTTTGTGATGTGACTTATGAGCCGTCTCGAAACAAAGTATACACAATAAAACACAAACCCCTCCTCACACTCACTGTCCAATTAGTCAAGCCATTCATGTTCACATCTTTTTTATTGCCTCACACCACCGTGTTAATTAATAAAATTGTCATCCCTCATAAATTAGGATAATTTCTGGACTGTATGTGTGTATGTGTGTGTGTGCCTAATCACTGCCTCTACGAGTTGTGTGTCAGCAATAGCCGAAATGTAACAAAGTACCATCTATCACTCTGCTCAGCCAGGCTTCAATAATAATTGGGTTAGGATAAATGGGCCATGATTTTGGAGCAGAGAGGAAAAAAGAGGAGAGATTGACAGCCAAAACAAAGCCACAGACAATTCAATAACCAGGCCCCACCCAGAGAGGCGAGAAGCAGAGCAACGAGGCACAGCGAGGCAGGGGCTGCAGACACAAAGCGGATTGATGTTCTGCTCCTGTGCAGAGCCAATTCTGAATGAAGATATACAGTATCTGTTACCAAGGCAGGGAGGAGGCTACAGCCCTGAGGCAGTGAGACAGAGTGACACAGCAAAATTCTGCAATATTTTATCAGATAATATAAGATAGAATTCAGGACAGATAACATTTCATCATGGCAAAGATGTAGATGGTGCTAGTTTAGAATACAATACATTCAATTCAAAGTGAAAGAGCAGGTAGATATATCATGTAAGACAAAATTCATTTCATTTTATGAGAAGTATGTGAAAAGAGTGTGTGATCTGTCACTATTACAAGCCATGTTAGTTCAAGCAGCAACATATTATGAAGTAATTATGCTACACAGAGTGGTGCAGATATTAGAAACGAATTGTTGCAATCCTAATACCATAAGTTAGAGCTATTCTAAATTAAGAAAATACTGTAATTAAGTAATTAGTAAATGTACACACAAGTCCCCATGTGTAAAAGTAAAAAGAGTAAAATACCCAATGGTAAATTAACAATTTGTTACTTTTTATATTATATTAACAATTCATTAGGCTCAGGCAGCTAGTAAAATGGCTAGCTTGGTTAGCATTAAAACTGATAACTATCACCAAACGGATGTAATAATAGAGTACCCAGAGAAAATTTGCTGACAAGGGCATATGGAAAGCAGATGAAAGATGACAGTTATTAATTGCTTCCACGCTGATCTTAAAAAAAGTGGACGTCAGTTAAACAGTTACATTTCTACAGAATTGTGCCAGTAGGGGTTGCTACTAGCAACAAAACAGCCAACACTGGTGTCAGAATAGCAAGATTATGATCCAGACGCTAATCTTGTAAGATTAAATGTTGCCTGGGGTATTGGCATTGAGATTAACTATGATTGTATAAATATAAATCTATTATTAATCATATTTATAGATGGGTGACAGAGGAAAAACATAAATGAGTGGAGAAACATGACACAACACTAAGACTTTATGTTGTTTTTTCCTTTATTTTGTCACCCATTGGTATATGCAGTTTTAATCCTACTAAAATGAGAATGGATTTTTTCATACACAAGGTTTTACTAACTCATTCAGTGAGGATAATGGGGGACTTTAATGCTGATATTTCATACAATAAATCTGTTTGCAACAATGTTGTGGTGATAATGACCTTACCCTGTCCACTGAAATCTTAGGTTTGTTTTGGTTAGCAACAAAGTATTTAAGTCTTTCATGCTACTACTTTCATGCAAAGTAGAGGCTCTAAAGGAAAGAACAACCTTTTCAACACCCTCAGTTTCATGTATGTAGGAGCACAGGGAAAATGGGAGCAGGGCAGGCGAGAGGAGAGAGACTTTAGATGAGGATGAAAGACCTCGATGTAATTATGAAGTACCATAGAGGCCCACTGGGAGATACACAAAACAAGTGTGTCCAAGGTACCATTGGGCATCCCGTGTGTCACGCATGGCAGCACACAAACATGCGTTCACACTCTCGTGACAATATGCTTCACCCACTCATCCCCTGACACTGTGTGAATGACAAGGTAGCAGTCAGTCATTGTGTGAATCATTTGGCAGATTCACTTAAGACTCAGACACATTCAACATAAACACATACTCACCTAAAGACACCATTTAATGTATGCAGGGACTGAGACAGATAGAGGGAGTCTGTATTACTGCAGATCATTCTCCAAAACAAAACAGGCGGATTCCACCTTCCTCCAGTGGGTTTGCATCGGGAAAGAGATTAACACTGCTCCGCTTTCAGAATCTTTTATGGTGTGAAACGGAGTAGTGGCTCGGATACAGCGCAGCAATGTGTTGCATTGCCTAAAGTGGGGGTTTTGAAGTCACAGATAATCTGCTTTTGAAACAATGAGATAGTGTTGTTTTTCATTCTGCTCAGTTAAGCCATGCTCCAAATGAGGGAGAGGGAGATAGTGTGGATCAAACGTTTTTGTGTCGAATCCCAAAATTTTATAGCTCTTTAAAGTCTCAACAGCTGCAAATTCTCCGTCTATTGTGCTGACTTCTTTTGGAGATGGTGGAATTTAGCATTTTGGACAAAAATAATCCTCATGAGGTACTGATCTCAAATATCAATGGAAAAAGAATGCAAGCTCTTTTTTAACAGCTGGGCACTGTATTTTTTGCTTAATCTGCACATTGATCATCTCTGGTAAGAAAACATTGAAAACTGCCAAGTATAAAGAACAACAGATAATTCAGCAGCAACTGAATCAGTTGCCTTGGAGCCACAATCAAAACTATACATCTCTATTATTAGGAATATTATTAGGGTAATTACTATAGTGATAACTGAGGTACTAGTATTAGTGTTTACCTCACATATTGCAGTGTTAAGGTCACAGTTTGCTTGATACTAACTAGGTCGTGCCAAAATGTCATCCAACCATGTTTCAAGCCAACAGTGTTAGCTGTTTTGAAAACAGTACGAAAAGCCTGCCAACATAGAAAGGTTGCTCTCATTGAAGTTTCTTCCTTTTTTCCACATCAATGTTTTTGTGGGAGGATTTTTTTTCTCATCCAAATTGAGGATAGAGAGTGTTGTATGCTGCAAATTGTAAAGCCTGTTTAGGTAAATCATTGATTTTGAGCAACATGAATAAAACTGAACTGATATGACATCTCAATGTCCTCTTGGTCTTGGACAGAGCAGATGCAGCAACATTCAGATGGAGTTCATGATATATCTATATAATATATCCTTAACCATAGTGAGTATGAACACTTTAGTATTTTTAAGGAACTGTTCATTCAAATCATAATATACCATTGTGTGTGTTTGTAAAAAGTATAAAGGTTTCATCCAGCAATAAAGTCCTGTGAACTCTTGAACCTGGAATGTTAACAGTCTGAAAAAACATACTATATGCAGCGTTCTGCAGTAAGTACAGTATATTTAATCTCCTCCCAATGTGCTTACCAATGAAAGAGAATTATTTATTAGATCAATTTAGCCCAATCCATATCTTGCATGTTAGTAATGGACAGCTTTTTATTACTCATATTTTTATCATTACCAGGGTTGTAATGTATGAAGCTCACTTGCCCTGTTATTTATGCAGAACATAAATCCAGATTCCTTTGTGCTCCTGCCTTTATTTGTATGGTAATATTTGAGAAAGAGACGTGAAGCTGAATGACATTTCAGTATTACACCGAATATAAACCACACCGTGTAGAATACCAACTACTGTATTAGGATGTGAGGGCAGAAAAGGACAAAGCAGGACACTGCAGAATGCGTCAGAACAGAGATCAAAACTAAATGTTTCTCATAAGGAAAAATTCTTCAAGAAAAAAAAACAACATACATGTACGCGAAGATGTTCAGCTTTTCAGTGCACCTACACTGCTCAATGTTGGACCTGTAGAGGAGAGGGGAGGTCAGTTTGGGAAAAGGGTAGAAAAACTGAGAAAGGCAGAAAACACACAGTCCTGAGCACACAAATCCATGTTTGCTAATGGAAACAGGCTGCTTCTCGGCCCTGCCACATTCAAAAGAGCCCCGGACCGTCGACCACGCTTTAATCTTCAGCAGGTGCACAAACACAGGCACACACAAAAAATAGACACGAGGAAGGGGAAAACAAAGGTTAAGTGGGAACCATAGCAACTTGCTGCCAGTATGAAGTGACTGCCTATTACATAATACTACCAAACTGGCAACCACTCAGTCTCTCTACAGTCCCATTAACGAGCAGCAGCTTAGTTTTATCAATGTGATTCAAGAGAGCCATTTATAATAACTCTGTCATTAGTCACTCAGGATTTTCATTTTCTTTTCTTACCTGGGACTCAATGTGGGCCCCCTCATCCACGGAGCGCAGTGGCATTGTCTTTTTGACAAGCATTACATTTATCATAATTTCTGAATTGAGCCTGCCCGCATTTGTAATTAACAAGTCTGGCCTCTTTTGTCATTTGAGAGGGTTTGAATCCTGAAATCAGTAAAAACTCTTTCAGCTAAATGACACATTAAACATCAATAATAAAACACTATTTAACCATCAATGGGTTGAACGTGAATGAATAGTTAAGTGACTTTTTGAAGCTTATAGTGTTTAATTTGTATCGAGACTGTTTCAGATGTGTTGCTTCACCTCTATGGTTATTAATGATACAGATTGTAGTGTTAATTGATTGCATTGAACTGTACTAGTTCGTTTGATGCTCGCCAAATGACTACAAGATTGGACAAGTATTGTCTGCTCACTGTATGTCACCCGTAAGTGCCCATATCAACACTTGTATGTTCGTGTGTGTATGCTAAATGCTTGCATGTTTGTCTGTTGTAGTATGTTTGCAGTCTGAATAGCCTCTGGCAGTTCTCAGAAACCGAGTTGGGAACGAGACATAAGGACAGCACACTGGCCGCAGCTGAGCTCTGGCACTGATGAGCAAACAAGTAATCAAAGAGACATGAAGAAGAGGAGACGCTCCAGATTTGTGATAGGAAGGAACTAACGAAGGATGGAAGGAGGGTAGTCTTTGGTGTTATCACAGCACTGCACTGGTCGGACTATCCCACTTGCGATGTCGGCTGTGGTGGCTGACAGGCATGATGTCTTACACAGCTGTCAGGATCGATGTGTGTGTCTGCTTGTGTTCCTACAGTCCTATGTCACCGTGGTAGTAAAATAGAGCAAAGAACATCTCAGACTCTTCAACTTGAGTCAGCTGGAGTGTGAGAAAGCAGGCCAGCAAGCTCTCATTTCTGTCCTGTAAACTGGAAGGCCGGTCACTGTGTGGCACTGTAACATCCTCACACAAACAACAAGCTGAGCTGGTGCAGTTTGGAGTCCATCATGCAAACGTGATATGTGTTACTCGCTCTCACTCAGATGTGTTGGGCTCTGAATGATGCAGTGGGTGTTAAAAGCCTCCGGAATGAGCTAAGGAGCTCCACATATTTCTATAGTCTATCAGCTGTAGATGTCTATACGTACAGACAGGTGCTGAGACCCATCTACACTGTGCATTTTAGACTGTCAGGTAAAAAAATCATGTTGGCATTTCAGTGGACTGTGTGTTTTATGCCATCACCTATGTGATATGCAACATGCATAAAAATAGACCAGTAGCAGTGCTGGTTATTTACAGTGGCTGTGCAATGTAAGTGAGGATGTCTGGGAGAAATGCAGCGAGATATTACAGGCAATGATTTAATACAGTATATCTCATTCAATATTGATGCTTCACAAAAGCAACTTTCTGCACAAATTAAATTAAAAAAAATTCCCTTGATAGATGCTGTAGCAGATGAAAAGTCACAGGTTTAATCCCTGTAATAGTCTTTTGCCCTTTGAGCCAGACACATTAAATCTTACTTATCCAGGGGCGCTGCAGTCAAGCTTGACCCCTATAGTAGTAATATTCAAATTAAATCTAAAAAAAAAACAAAAAAAAAACAAAGTTCATGCCCCTGTGCCCTGGAAATACTGTAGGAAAGTGTCTGTTTTTCGAAGTCACTTTCCCTTAGGCTACAATATAAAATGAGAAAGAAATGAACAGAAAATATGTCACTAGCTGTGGAGAGGTGAGCAACGGAATGACTCTGGAGTGGCTCCCGTGAGTCCCTGATTGAAGACGTCCTGAATCATCACTTATGGGCCCAGCCGAAGTTTGTGTGTGTGTGTGTGTGTTTTTTGTGTTGTATAACTCATCACTCGGCCCCTCTTGCCTCCATCTCCTTGGAGATGGACATCAGGACATCCTGCGTCACCAGTTGTCTGTCAGGATCACCAAACAACTTCAGTTTATATCACAAACTTGCTTCCCCCTCCATTGTTTCCTGCCACTTGAGAGGCTGAAATGGGACATGTATACCGGGACTCGGGCAGGAGAGAGGGGAAACTGGTTGACTGATTGGAGACGTCAGTCCTGAGGGAACGCTCTTAGCCTTTTGACAGGAAAAATGACTGACAGAGAGTGTATGCCTGGCTGGCAGACATGGGTACCCAGAGGTGGGGGAGTGGAGAGGGCCAGAATGGCAAAAGATGTGCCAGAGAGGGGACAACAAACAAGGTCATGAAAACTGTGTCACCAACAAAACTATAAAGGGCCAAAAGGGCTTCTGAGTTGATGGTACCCACGCAGTTTTTAGCACAGTGATGAGGCCCATATTGAATGTTTGGACTTTAGATGCACAGAAATGTTTTAATGTATTACCTGATTGGTTACTTTTGGTTTTACCTCCAAATCAAACCTAGATGGGTTTACAACCTATCTGAAAAGCGAGAAAATTGGACCTTAGCAATGTCACCACTGTACTTTGTTAACTTATAGAAATTATAGCCAGAATCATACTAATAATTCCCAAGTTGTAATAAACCAGAATTATCCTTTAAGTTTGGAGGGGAAAATACAAAGAAGGTGGGATGTGTCATAATATAATGATGACTGCTTCTTTGCACAACACTTATAAACTATGTAAAACACAGCCTTAAACCACAACGCTGTACATGTAACTGATTAAAATTCTCCTCTCTAAAAGCGTAAAGATGGATATCTCCAACCAGACATCTTCATACTGGAGCACAGATGCACCT
Organism: Thunnus thynnus; assembly: GCF_963924715.1. Taxonomy (NCBI): domain Eukaryota; kingdom Metazoa; phylum Chordata; class Actinopteri; order Scombriformes; family Scombridae; genus Thunnus; species Thunnus thynnus. The sequence continues at coordinate 12,738,621 of NC_089532.1, forward strand.
CAGCTCTGATTAATTATGCATTTGAGGATCATCCCAAGCGTTTTTGGGGATTTGGGTTTATCCTCTCTACCCTGTGTAGTAGTAAACACTGCATGATTTATCAAAGGCTAGAAACAGCTTGTATGGCTGCTGCAGGTTTTCGCAGAGGAGGGGAGCCACTTGCATAAAAGTATTTGGCTGCTTCTAACTAATGCTGGATGGCATGGGCTCTGTCTGCATGAGTGAGGTCATATCTGCAAACAAGGAAGCTGTGGTGAAGTCATGTCTCGCTAGCTGGAAGAGACAGCAGTCTAAGAGAAACACGCATGTGGCCTCATCCACTGCTCCCTCGACTTCGTCCACCATTGTTTCTCTCTCTTGTTTCTTTCTCAAATTCAAGTGTAATTTGTTTTATTTCCCTTCACCATTCCTTGCATTCTCTTTGTTCTGGCCTTTCATGGCGCCCATGATGAGGTACAGTGGTGATGTAATGCAGGTCTGCACTCATGAATGTTTGAGCAGAAATTTCACACTCTATTTCAATCATGTGAGAGGCCAGTGCATAGCAGGGATTGACTGAGCATTTTCATAAAGTAAGTGTGTGTGTGTGTGTGTGTGTTTGTGTATTTGGTCTTGTCCTGTGCTTCCACTCCAGTGAAAGAAAGAAAACCCAAATTCCTCTAAAAGAAGTTGTGAATCTGAAAAAATATGGTGGCACGCAAAGAGAAACTACATTTCAACAACGACAGATATGTAACTGCCAAAATACAATATATAGAATGTAATTCCAGAGCAATTACTACATTTTGAAGACATTAAACATGAGGAGGCAGCAATAAATCTATATTTTTTTATCGTGCATGTTCTATGCAGTGCTTTGACTTTCAGTGTGCAACTCTTTTAATAACTGATAAATTATTTAAGCAAAAAATGGCAAACGCTTGCTCCTCAAATGTGAGGATTTGCTCTTTTTCTCTATTTTATATTAATGTGAATTTAATATCTTTGGGCTGGATCAAAAGCAGTCAATGTGAAGATTTTACTTTGGGCTCCATGAAATTGTGAATTTCATTTTACTAACACTTTATAGACAAACCACACTGAAAAAATAACCAGCTAATTAATGTATCAATCAAATAAACTTGAGTAGGTTACTGAATAGGAGAATAAGCAACAGTTTTAAATGAATACAGACGGATACTTTACTCTGAACATCTTTTGTTTAGATCACAGAAAATCCAATCAGACAAAAAATACGGGCAACCGGCAACAAGACTGCACATATAAATATGCGTGTGTTTACGTGCACCTTTGGATAGAAAGAGAGAAAGAAGGGAGCTCCAGTAACCCAGAGAGAGTGATGATAATAGCACACTCTTTGCCAGATGTGTGACATCTCCCGAGGGGGAACCCTGGTGCACTGTGCTTCAGGATTAATCGTTTGAATAAAAGAAAACAGAATTAAAACCTTCCCTCATGCCCAGGCAATCAAACAGAGAGAGAAGGAGAGGGAGAGGGGAGAGACAGCTTTGATGGATAACCAATTCTTGCCCCCTACCCTTACACACACAACACAGACACACACACACACACACAACATGCCTTTAGCAGAGATGACATACTGCACATAAGCACAGAGAGCACAATTGATGGCTCCTGTCTCTCAAATGCAGACAGTGTCAATTTTCTCCTGCGTGGCATTACAACCACCACGAGGCAGGATGGCAGCTGAAGTTTTGATTGTCAAATGAATCAGTGGGATTCGGAGGTAGTGGAAGGCAATGATTTTGTTGCGTAGACATCCACAGACTTGTTGGTCCAGTAGTACAGTAGGCTGTACTCAGCGATGTGGCATGTGGCTGGAGGCGTTCATGGAGCACAGGCTTGCTCAAATAAAGTGTGTGGTTAATATTCTGTACATACACAAAAGGTCAAAATGTTTCCTCAGTGTTAGGAAAAGGAAGACGAGGAGAGAGGCAGAGACAACGAATAATAACTGTGACTACAAGTTTGGAAATGGTCATCTGTGGCAACTTCACTATACCATTATCGGAAAATGTGGCTTATTCAGTTTTTAATGGCATTAAAGGCTCTGTAAATCTTCTTAATCAGCTTCTTACTTGCATGAACAAACTATTATTCTCCAAAATCAGAACAATACTGATTATTTTCACACTGTCTGTACTTTTCTTCATGGCTTTTACTGTGTTTGAAAAAGGTAATGCTATGTATGTGTTTCCATGGAGCAATCAAAACTTTATATTTATGTGCCATGGATACCAGTGCACAGTGGACAAAACTATCAGTCAAATCTGATGAAATCACACCCAACACTACTGATAAAGCAGATTAAGTGTGATTTGGAGCATTGAACAGCTAACTTTAAATGTGATGGCTTTTTTTTGGTCACATATATTTCATGTTATATGAAAATACAATAAAAAGTTTTCAAGCGCATCAGTCGTAAATCTACTTATAATTTTGTGTGATGTGTGTTTGCACCCGAGTAAATGGATTAGTATTTAAAATATTATTTAGTATGGATGGTTTTAGTTTCTATGCCTTCCGGCTATTTAAAAAGTACAATCTCAGTAATGACTTGGCAAGCTGCAAACCAGCACTTGATATTCATGAGGAGATTCTATAGTCCTGTACATCAACATGGGGAGTACACAGCGTTCTGTCCACGATGGCTGGGCACAGTTTTATTGTGAGTGTGTGTGTGTGTGTGTGTGTGTGTGTGTGTGTGTGTGTGTATTTGCGTGTATGTGTGGGAGAGAGAGTAACTCTGGGCACTGCTTTATTCAAATCATGCCTTGCACATGAGCAGAGCGTCTGTACAGAGGACATTCCCATTCTGCAGTGTGTGGTGCTGCTGCAGGGGAGGACTGTGGGGGACAGCTGCTCACTCAGGTCATGTGAACCCAAATCTCTGTTTGGAGGGAGACCAGCTTGTCTCCAGTTGTGCCTCCTAAGGCCATGGGAGAGCTCCCAGACCAGCCTGAGCCTGAGCAGCACTCACTGGAGAGGCACGACACCAAGCTCCTTTTACATGCCAGTGGAAAGAAAACAAGGAAGAGCTAACATACCAGAACACTAATGTTAAATAGGAAGAAATGGAGAAATATGGTTCAACTTTTTTGTTAGGCGGTCATGACAAATACTGTGGTAAGACTGCAGTGAGCCAGTATGTTGCCAAATTTAAAATGCTATACAAAAAATATGACTCAGGATGATCTAATGCATGTGTTAATACATGATATATCCTGAACATCAGCACTGATAAATGATAAATGAAGTCAGCATTAGTTCATGTGATGACTTAAAGCTTAATGGGTCATCATTTCACAATTGAATCACAGTTAAATCTTACTTTATTAAAATGTAAATATAAACCGGTTACTTTGCCAAAAGCTTCTCAGACTTCTCAGTTTTTGATCAGCATTTCCAAAAGACAACAACATCAGCAACACCTATAGCTCTATTCTCTGGCGACTGGACAAATTTTAATGAACTGTTTATTACTACATGACCCACACTCCTTGCTATTGGCCTTTATTTATGCATTCACATATATACTTACAAACTAGCCATACCTGAATGCATAAAGGAGGCCCGACAACAGAATTCATGAGTGAGCAGAAAATTGGACTGCCAAGGAAAAGAATGCAAATAAACAAACCAGACATCCAGTGAAACGCAGCTCTGTGGGTAGACTCCACCTTATTAAGTATGAGTTGTTTACCCTTATTACAGTGTTACCCACAGTTAAATATATTTACAGAGCCTTACATCATGCATACTTGTGTGGAATTACGGTATGAATGTAATATACATACAAACATTTACATACAATTTACATACCGGTTGTTCAGGTTAACCTCTTGAGCTCTTAATTTGAAGATTGTGTTTTCTGCTGCAAGAAGACACTGATCACTGCAGTTCATAATAAACAAGTTGTTTAAAAAGTGTGGAAAAAAATGAGCTGCTATGCCAGATTCCCCAAAAGTGAGTAAAAAACAAAACAACTGATACAGTTAAACTACAGAACATAGTGTTTGCGTCACGAAAGATCTTTTGTTTGATTATCACCAAGGTTTTTGTTTTTGTGGTGAATCCTCTGAGGTTACGGTCATGAAATCTTCTCATGATTGTTGACAAGGAAACATTTACGCCTACGTCCCGGGGAGCATTCTTGACTTGCTGTGCACTCACAAAGGGGTTTTTCTTCACCATGTAAATGATTTTCCATTCATCCACAAGATTTGTGCTCCTTGGTCTACCAGTTTGTTTGCCATTTTCTAGTTTTCCTGTGTGCATCTGCTTTTTTAGAATGTACCAAACTGTTGATTTTGGAAAACCAACTACCTTTGATATCTCTCTGATAGATTTTTTCTTTTTTTTTTCCCACCCTCATTATTATTTTCTTCACTTGCATGGGTACCTCTTCATTTCTGAGAGACAACTTCACCTCAATATAAATTGCAACTATCAACTCTAAGCCACGTGTGAGCTGTTTTGTGTATTAACTAAAGCTGAGATGACACACAACTGCCTAAAAAGCATTTAGCAGCAAAGCATCCAATTACTTTGGAAACCAATTTGGGAACTATGTGTTAAAAAGGTTATATCTCAATCACAGTTCTTTTAATATAAAAACCATTAACCTAAGACGTAAACCTACTCAAATTAAAGCTGAGACCCAGCACTTTAATGCAGAAGCCATTATTTTATTTCAAATTGAATGTACTAAAGCACAGAGTGTGAAGAAAAAAAAGTGTAACTGTCCACATATTTACAGTCTGGACTGTACATAGTGTTTGTACCACAAAAGGTCTTTTTTGTTTTTGGTCTATGATTTTTTTTGACCATTTTAATATCAGAATGATCCGTAATACATTTAAACATTTTCTGAAAAACATAAAGAGAAAATGAATCCATTTGTAGCTTAGTGATATATTAGTATTAGTTATAGTTTAAACCCATTATGCTATTTTCTAGCTTGTTATGTTAAGATCAATTCTCTGCGATTGCAATAGATGAAACAATGTGCTGCTGTCAAGTCAACCATCACACAGCTGGCCATTTACCAAATTTGAAATGACTTTCTAGTGGAGTCTCCACTGTAGTAGAGAGAAATGGAATTCTCTCACCCCACTGGGAGAAACTAAGGTTTTAAGACTAAATTACTTGTAAATATGGACATTTTTTGTAGTGGGAGAACATAAATCCGCTGAAGTCAGGAGAAACAGACCTTCGGTAGGTAGAGCCCATCTGTTTGCTACTGGTGTATTGATCCCAGAATACCATTAAGCCATTTCTTTAAGGATTCCACTGCATCAGCAGCCTGAAGCTACAGTACCTTCCTCTGCCCTCGCTGGCCTTGTGTAGGTCCTCATTGGCGCTACCACCTCTGTAATGATCTTTAACTTGCCACTCCCCTTGTAATGCATGAACAGTGCAGTTTCATTGTCTTGACCATAGTGAGCTCCTGATATTGGTCACTTAAAAGTGTCCTTTTTTTTACTTCCACTGACAATGGTTTTGTCTTTATTATATACTATTAATGTCTAATTTTTCATTTGAATCTAATCTATTTTGTCGCAGCAAATGGCAGCCAAATGCAGCTTTATTATGATTTGGAGTCTTGCCGGTGTTACCTTTGGCTGTAAAGACAAGCTGGCATGAGAAAGCAGAGAATCATTAGCACAATCAACACTTGCTGTACGCCAAAGCCCGGCTGCTATGATTTCATCCAACTTGCAGATTTACACCAGTGCTGTCACAGAAATTAATGACACTCCGATTACAATTGATCACTCCCGATCATCTGGAATTTCACGCACACATTTCAAGTGGCTTACAGCTAAGACATATTCTGGCACGCAGAGCTGGGTTTCTGGTGTGTGGGGGGAGGTGTTTCTGTGTGTGTGTGTGTGTGTGTGTGTGTGTGTGTGCATGTGTGTGTGTAACTGGACGGCTTGGAAGGAGGGTCTAAGACAAGATTTCTCAGTCTAATTAACGCCTCAGCAACAACAACGACAGCATACGTTTCTTCACAAATTTCCCAGCAGCCCTCGTTGCATTTGAGACACTGGGAGCAACTCAGCATGTATGCTCGAAGGGTTATCTGAAATGGGGGTAGAGTGTGTGTGTGTGTGTGTGTGTGTGTGTCAGTGCGTGCGTGCGTGTGTGTGTGTGTGTTCTATCATAGGTCATCATGGGCAAATGCTGCATTCTGACACACTATTGGGAGTATTTGTGGTTCATAGCTGACGGGCTGCTTGGGGTTAGTGCTACCATCTGCATCATATCACCAAGACACAAAGATCAGAGATTTCAATATAAAATTTTAAGCCAAACAGACAGATGTAGGATGCTGGTATCTCTACAAGTTCTGATGATGAATATGTGATAGGTTAAACATTTTTTTTCATCTTTCCTCACATGCACAAGCAGTTTCAGATGAAAAGGCACAGAAACCCTCCCAAAAAAAAGTCTGAAATTGACAAGTACACGCATAATCTGCTGTAACATCCTGGGTGAGTTGTATGCGTTTTAAATACAAAAAGGACGCATGCAGGAAATGCAGAAGAAGCCACATTTTTCTAAATCTTAGTTGAGCGTTTTCACCTTTTCTTACAAAATAGTATTAGGTTTGTTCTGCAGCTTTTAAATCTTCATGCAGAACACAAAATGATTCCCCAGAGAGCGCATTTAAAAAGGTGTTATTTCAAAGCACTTCACTGTGTGACCAGAGAAATAGAAACCTCTGCACACACTAATACAACAGTCTGGCACTTATTATTATGACTGTTGTCATTAGCATGCTGAAAGTATGTCATTTTATGGAAAGCACAAAGACAAAATGGAAATGTGCACATTAAAATTTAGTGAGGGAATCATGTTGCTGTGCTATACTTTTTGTACTTTCTACAATAAGTCCTGTAATAAATATCTTTGTGAAACAGATTTTGAATTGTTGTTGAGAGAGGTCATTCTTGAGTACTTATTTTGTGCTGGTGTTGTATTGTAAGGTGTTTCTTATTGCGTTTTTTCTACATATGTATACGTGGAGTAAACAAAGTATTACACACACGTTTTAATACATTGCATTCCAATACTGCAAGTACAGTATTAAATTATACCAAAGAATGTAGTCAACATGCAAAATTGTAGAGCAAGAAGGGACAGAACAGAGCTTTAGCCAGGTGAGAGTAACCATACTTTGTCTGTCCCACACCTAACCGGATTTGGGCTGTGATTTGCAATTTTTTTGTTTGTTGACCCTCAGAGGCAGAAGACAAAGGTGAGATTTAGTAGCTTTTCTATTGTTTGGATTTTTCAATTTAGGCAAAAATCTTGATGAAAACAACACAGTGCTGTTTCAGATATAGCCAGGTTAGTGTGGATGTAGTCTGACCTGTAATCATCTCTGCTAAATAGGTCTGTGTCCTTCCTTTTTCGAAACATTTGAGTTGCATTTCAACACATTTGCTATAACAGCAAACCTGTACCCACATTTATTTTCAGTCCTCCCTTTTGGTTTAAAATCCAACTATTTTGTTTCAAAGCTCTTCCTTCTAAAAGTGCTGCATCAATAAAAGACCCTGAAAGCTGCACTGTAAAGTGGGATTTCATACCTCTCTTTGAGGCTTTGTAAAACGACAACCACATGATTCACGGCAAAGTGGCATCACATCAGAATGAGAGTGGGGGATGGGTGAAGGAGTGGGAGACGTATTGGAAGGGAGAGCGAGAAAAGAAACACATTGAAGGAAAAGAAAGAGATTAGTAGGACTGAACAGGGGAGCGAATTGAGAAAGACAGAGGTGGATTCTTAAGTAGGAGAGTGAGGAAGGAAAGACAGACAGAGAACATCGGTGAAGACGAAGCAGACAGAAATGTGTCTGGTTCATACAGAGTCCAAAGGTAAACCACAGTGAGGTAGATTAGATGATGAACAAACCAGCAGCAGCGGTGGCAGAGTCAGTGAGCCCAACCCACATTGTGTAATCTTACACTTCCCCTGGGATCTAGAAGCAACTGAATTCACCATTGATGTAGAGATATTTGTATAATTTCTTTGTTTCTCTCTCTCTTTGTCTGCATTTCATTACCTGTCTTCTCTCTTCCAGCAGTAGCTTCCTGGCTCATCTGGCTGCAAAGCAAATGAGTTAAAAGGTGGTCCTTTTATTCTGCAGTCACAAATCTTACAAGATGGGTATTATCTTCCATTCCTGTGTGCCTCTGTAATATATACAGTAGTAGTGATTCATAATCTTCGCTATGTGTGATTGCATTTTAGTGTGGGTAGCTGTAAATTAATATTACTATACCTCTGTCTCCTCCTCCTCTTCCTAAGCACTGTGCTATTCTGTATCTCATGAATCGGTACAAGTCCTATCGGCCGGTGAACGCCTCTCTGTCCGATTAAGACTTGCCAGCCACTGATTTTTATTGGCTGTGTAATGGTGCAGAACCTAAACATTTATCAGGGTCGATGGGCTGTGTGTATTACAAGCTATTAGGGAATGCGGAGGAGGCAAGTGGGTGTAGAAAGTTAGAACAAGCAGTAGGTGTCAGAATGAACTGTCACTTCTAGAGGGAAATCAAAGATGTCACAAACAGGAAATTGTTTAGGGTTTGTTTCTGCTGCAATGAGATCTGGCCCTGTCTGCTTTGCATTAATGACAAACCACTTCACCTGGCAAAGTTGGTGCAGTATGGCAAAATGCTGTAGGTTGTGGCTTATGAATGCTGGAGCTCAACAGAAAAATGCTGAATATAGACAAAATAATTATCAAAATACAAAATGGGAAAGTTGTCTGGTCTATTTCTCAAACTTCTAATACCTTCACCCTCATTAACTCTATCCTACCTTGACCTACCTGTATAAAAAGGGAGGAATACACCAGTTTTCGGGTGCATTGTGTCCTCACACAGGTGCTGGCTGTCCCACTGTGAACCTCTGGTTGACAAATCTGTGTATAATCCGCTAATGTTCTTAATCCTGCGGTCACATTAAAAAATGGATGAGAAATTAATCTGCTGTCAGGTCTGTCAGGTATAAAATTTGTCAGTGCCAGTGCTTATTTTCAACCAAATCCTTCTGTATGGGCCAATACAGCCCATCCACCGACCAAACCAGCCAGCCAAATCCCTCTGTCAGACTCTGTCAAATGTTCTCTGTTCTTTTGCCCTTGTTCTGTGAAGATTTCATTAAAGCAGAATTTTTATAGGCAAAAAAAAAACAAAAAACAGAGGATCACAGAAGGAAAAGTTTGGTGCTCTACTTCTTTGAACTGCAATAAAGCGGTGTGGTGAAAAGGGAAGGAAACTATTGTGGCTGGAGACAGAGAAAAACTACTTTACAGCCAAAGAAAAGTGAACAGTTCCTCTCCCCTGGCAGACAGAAAGTTAGAAACTTGGTCACACTCTGTAAATGCGTTACTGCTTCCTCCCCCACATGGATGCAAACATCAAGTGTGTTTTGTTTCAATGTCTGCCATATCTGCCTATGCCATGCTATGCCATGCTTATGTACTGCAGTAACCAGGCTAGTTTCATTGCTTCTGGCTGAGTGGATCAAAAAGACCCGCATTCACTGTTTTTCTTCTGTTTGCTCTCCCCCTTTCATGCAGTAATCTGCGCAAAAAGCAGAATTAAAGCAGCGCTCCCCCGGAGCCAGCCTTCTCTTTTCACATTGGTAAAAGAGGAGAAATTGGGAGGACATGCTTGTTTTTGGGGCAGAGGGATTGCAGGATTCACTCTCAGGTGAAAGTCCTGGTATAAACTGTCACATTTCGGTGCTTCCTCCCCCTTCAATATTTTTACAAAATCTTAATGAACCATACTTCTATGATTACATTCAGGTTGATAGTTTATATATATGCATAGTAAATCTATCTTTTGACATAATAAATGTGTCAAAAGACAAATAGTACACAAACATATACACATATGCACAAACACAAATTAGTAGACAAACAGACGTTGGATAATATGAAGAATTTCAATCGTTTGCTGTCCTCTTATGATTGATTTGGTTGTATTTTAGACTCTTTTCAACTGTCCTCACCTAACACCCTATTCCAGTGGAGTTGTCAGTATGATGTAAGGTGGCGGCCATGATTGTTAATAAAGATATCAGCACTGCAGCCCCATCACTCATTTCTGCCAGTCTGGCCTTGTCCCTCAAATAAAAACACAATCTGGTCAGGTTACATTACATCCGCTGTTCCAAACTGTTGATTTTTGGACATAATTTACCAAGAAACACTTCTTAAGCAGATCAGCTCCTCAAACCACAAACTAGTTGCTCAGTCTCCCTCAGCTCTTTTGGGCCTGGAGCTAAACTATAATGTAACTAAATATATAATAGCTATACTGGCTACTGTAAATGCTACTTAATGTTTGATATAAAAATCTAAGTGGTTAATGTAAAAGTGGAACACATATTTTAAATAACAAACACAGACCCACAAGTAATCCAGCATCATTTCATCACACACACACTTGAATCATCATTTTGACTGGATTCATTTCAATATTGTATTTGAACAGTAATTTAGATAAAACAGTTTAGTTGTTTTTTTTAAGTTAGGGCACTGAGAGGATAATGATGCCTATTTTGATGAAAACCTATTTTGATGATCCTTTTGTCCTCACCTACACCAAAGATGAACATTTTACATTTCAGTGCCAAACAATGAAATCCATACCAGATCAAATGGCTTAAGGATTTGTATCATATATATATGTGTCATTAAGGATATATACAAATGTGTAGGAACCCCTGTACTGCAATATAACATAGTTTTAATGCTACAAATTTAGCCACTTTGAACCTGTATGGCTGTATCAGCTCTGACTTACGTGCAGGTGTAGTGTATCATTTCTGTTAAAAGACGGTTTTTAATTCTGAATCAAGGTGGACAGAGTTATGATGAAGTGGCCCACGCTGCTCATAAAAAAGCTGTTTGTTTATGAGCTGAGAGCCTTCATCACCCACATTATAGGCCCAGGGAGAAGACCTCTCCTTTAATATAAGGCGTGTGTATGTGTATGTGTATGTGTGTGTGTGTGTGTGTGAGGGGGGTGGGTGGGTGGGGGTATGGCTCTAAAAATCCCTGCCTTCACCCTGAGCACCTGCAATCACATGAAATTGGTGGTGTTCCTGCAGTGTTTTGCCTTGTAGTCTTAAAATAGCTTGCGTGCAGCCTTGGTGCGTTCTGCTGCAGTTGTCAGGATGGCTAAGGCCAGTAGATGAATGCATAGGTCCTTGAGATTATTTGATCTCTATATATAGTACGTCTGTGTTGTCTTAGATGTGTAAACCTACTGCAAGTGAATTGTTATGTATATTTTTCATACCGTCTGCCAGCAAAACACTCTCTGTGTGGCCTGTATGCTAGCTCTCGTGACTACACAAAGACAGACACACAGGTAAAGAGTAATCTCTGCTGAGTCCTGCAACACTCACATGATGTAAATGCATGACAGCATGCATAATTGCATTCTAACATACCCCAATAATTTTGCCATTTTGCTGGAGTTTGAAACCAGGTTGAATGATGCAGCAAAATAAAACTACCAAAGCATCAAAAATGATCACAACTGTGTTTCAACACTGTACTGTAAATGTACAGTAGACACTTAAAATTGTTGTATTTATTTGTTTTTTTTCTATTTCTATTGGTAGACGGTGATTTATAATTTCCTTTATTTCTGTGATGCTGTGAAGTGAATATTGAATTCTAATATTTTTAGGTTTTGTAGAGAGGTTCCTAAGGCCCCAAGTGAATGCCTGAAAAAGAGGAAAATGAACAAAAAAGAGAAGGAGATGAAAATGCACAAAGGCAGTCGCTGCATTGCATCAGATTGAAGTTGACAAACGGTTCTTTCTTTCTTTTGTTTTTCTGTTTTTTCAAGTTCATGACTTAGGGAGAAATCGTGGGTCCCTTCTGAGTTGGATATGGATGCGCCAGTGCCCCAGCTCTTCGATTTCTCCCGGCTTTGCAGAGTCATCCTGGCAGGGGAATCATGAAGAGACCAGCCTTTCCCAAATCACCTGCAATGGTCAGCTGCAAATATCTCATTTTATCTCTCTGCCTTTATTTCTTTCTCGCTCTCTCTCTCCCTTGCGTGGGCATATTGTTGAGTACTTTTCTCTTTTTATCCCCCACCCTCATCCCCCATTTTGACCTTCATGAGGAGCTCACAACCTTCCCCTCAGTTCCTACATCCCTTTTCAAATGAGAGAAGAAAGGTTGAGCGGAGCACGAAAAAGGGCAGCTCCCTAAGTACTCAGAATCATGATCAGCTTTTTGTCATTCCTGCAGAGTACAAGGACGGTTGCAAACTAAAGTTCACAGTGTAGACCCTGCAAATGTGCCTCTCACCATAAGGGCTGAGGGCAGTATTTGATTTGATGCATGCCATATAGACTAAAAGTTCCCTTTGGCCTCTCTGTTATAGAGCATAAGTATTGATGTGTCTCATGGAAGCAGCATCAGTATTGCAACAACATTGCAGAGTGACGAGATCCTGTACAAGGTGTGTCCTGCAGTAAGGGGTTTTATACAGAGTGGGTGTGGCTAAAATCACTGCACCAAGGCAAAACTTCCACTGAATGAATAAATATATAACTAAATAAATAACTATATGTGTGATAGCTCAGTCAACACAAGCTAGAGTAGCAGACACAAAGTACTGCACCTCACACGTTTCTGGTGTACATGAATCCCACTTTTATTTTCCACAGAAAAAAATGATGTTCTTTTTTTTCTGGTCTGTTTCGGTTACATTTAAAACCATTCTATGAAAAACTGTAGCACCAGAGCAGATTTTCTATTGCCCATTCTTTGATAAAAATGTCAATTTGTGCTATTTCCAGTTTTGATCAGCTTTGATTAGGGAAAGACATTTCCTTCTTGTATATATAAAAAAGACTAGCACTTCATTATCTTTTTTTTCCAGTCATTTGCAAAATAAAACAGAGAAAACTGTATATTCTTCATATTTTTTTCTTTAAATCACAACAAATACATTTAAAGCAAATAAAAAAATTGGGCGGCATTTAGCATAATCCAAGCAGGGAATCAGCTTTCATGATGATTATTATATATTTATATATTTATATGTATACATATATATTATGTTTATATACAAGTATGGCACTTGATTACACAAAAAGCAAGAAAACACTTCACAAATAAAAGCAGTGGGCGCTTTGGTGTGTCATAAATTAAGGAAGTCACAGACGTTAGCGTTTGCAGCAAATTCACCAGATATTGTTTTGCAAGTCAGCTATAAAGCAATGGAATGGTTACATATGTTAAGGTCAGTGGTGCAACACAGGCAACAAAAACATGAATTACGCTGATGTATTTGAACTAGATTGAACCATAGTCAGTAAGGATTTATATATCTATGTGTATATAAATCTGGATGATAGAATTTTTTTTCCTTTAACCACTGTGTATGGTGCCATTAAATGAGGTTGGTGCCGAAAAATAGGTGGAAAGAAAATGTCTTAAAAACACCGTCAGGTCAGTAGCACATTTTTGGATAAGGTCAGGCTCTCAGGTGTTCACCTCTTAGTGCAATTTTTGCATTTACTCTCTTCAAGTACAGCAGAACAGCCCACAAAGAGTAAATATGTGAACACGTTAACATGGTTTCCATTTAGCATCTTACAGAGTATAAACGTTACTAAAAAGTTGCATCAGTGCAATAATAAATAAGTAAACAAACGTGTAATCCACGCTTGCCATGAAGTCCTTAAAAGACCAACAAATCAAAAAAATCTGCCCACTCTTAAAGTCATGACACGAATTAGGCGTGCGGAGCTGTCCATCATGTCCATCATGGTTTTTCAATCTTTTACATGTTTTGACCCCCCTCCCCTCCTCCTCATCCTCCTCCTCTTCCCCCGTGTGCTACACATAAGCAGAGTCACTGGATTGAGTGCGGCCAAAATTTGGCACACTCATCCTTGGCAAGTCCTTATTTCTGATTTCATAGATGGACTTCCGCCGAGCCTGCACACCTCGCACGGCCGTTTTGATTTTCCTCCATCCCAAATGATTGAGTTCTGCCAGGTTCAACACCACACAAAACCCACTGACCGCGAACATGAACACCAGGAACACTGTCTTCTCCGTGGGTCTGGAGACGTAGCACTCGACATCTTTTATGCAGGGGTAGCGATCACATTCATACACCGACGGGACGTTGAATCCATACAAGAAATACTGACCCACCAAAAAGCCAATTTCCAGCGCGTTTCTGAAAACCACCTGGATGATGTAAAACCTGGAGATGCCCTCTTGTCGCCTCATTTTGGACTTTGTAGTTCTCATGGCCGAATTAGGGATCTCTTTGACTTCTAAACAGTCCGGTTCAGCTTCTTTGGTGGAGTTCTCTGTGTTCTGAAGTACTCCATTAACAATGGTGTTCTTTATCTTTTTGCTCTCGTCTCGCTTCAGTGAATCTTGATCCTTATCTAGTGTCAGATATACTGTTGAGTAGCGCCGCTCCTTCTGCTTGGCCGACTGATGCACCGAGTATGTGATAAAGCAAAGACTCGGGGTGCACACCATGATGATTTGAAAAACCCAATATCTAATGTGTGAAATGGGAAATGCCTTGTCGTAGCATGCCTGGTTGCAGCCCGGTTGTAAGGTGTTACAAACAAACATGGTCTGCTCGTCATCATAGACAGTCTCTCCAACTATTGCTACGATAAGAATCCGGAAGATGACCACCACTGTTAGTAGGATCCTAAAAAGCAAGCAAACAAACAAACAAACAATGTGAAAATAAGTGTAAATATATGTGTTTACTGATGTGTCTGTTAGGTTGAGTTGTGCGCTGCCTTGGTGGCTGAAGCGCTCAGAGTCCAATTCTGGTGTGATGATTTAGGGAGCTGTCCAGTGCTGAACCAGGACGCTCTTGAGGATAATATGTGTTTCTTACCGTATCTTCTTATCACACGCTCTGATGTGTATTTGTGTGGGTTGTTTTTTCTGATTGAATGGCTGAAATGACATGTAAGCAATCGGCGTTGCTTTGATTGTACCTGTGTGAGCTTTTTTAATGGAAAGATGTGATAATGCCGACTCTCTCTCAGTCTCTTTCTGCCACCCATGAGTGCACAACCACCGCTCAAACTCACCAACAAACATCAAATGGATAAGTGGATGAATGAATACGTGAAATGACACATGAATTTTATGACTTTTGCTGCGCTATAACCGATTCTGAGAAGACAGCTGTCATCTGAATTACTTAGCCGTCTCGGGGAAAAAAGGAAATCTGGGGAACAAGACAGAAAAAATCCACAACACAGACACGACGGACTGGGAACCATGCTACAGAAGATCCTTGAGGCACAAGACAGAAACGGGGGACTGGGAACCATGCTAAAGACGATCCTGGAGGCTGCTGCGTTTCTTCGGTTTTTCTTGGTTTTTTGTTGTTGATCTTACCTTCCTATCATAGTAGAGTGCTGCTGGACAGCAGCCTCCAGGAGCCTCTCTAGTATAGTCCATTCCCCCATTTCTGAGCATCCGGAGAAGACGAGAGCACAACGGCACTCTGTTCAAATCCCTCCAAAAAAGCGCTTTATTTCCCGTCCTGCTTCTCTCTTCCTCTTGTTGTTGTCAGTCTCCAGATCGTTCGATTTTAGCTAAAAAATGCATCCGTCACGGGATGCTGCTGCCGTCCCCTCTTCTCTCCGTCTCTCTGAGCGCTATCTGGTTGGTTATGTGCTGAGCGCGCAGCGCCAGTGAACGTCCTGCTGTGTGTGCCGAGCGATCCCACGACGTTGCCACACTTTTCCTTGTCATGGGAGTCTGAAGGGCTGATTACTATAAGCCCTCCTATTTTCGATCTTCAGATCAGGTTGATGGGCTGCGCGCTGCGCCTGGATGGGAGGTTGGATTTAATGTCTTGCCAGCGTTAATCCGCCTTTAAGTAGTCTCCCCCCTCCCATGCGTCACGTACGCGCAGACAGGTCGGTGGAGCGCAGCCAGGAGTACCAGGGCTCCTGATTTTCAATATTTCAGTATTGTAAATAGCGTGCGCCATTCAGTGGACGCTGTTGCAGACAATTGTGTCCAGAGTGCTGCAACCTAGTTTATTGAGTGTGTACATTTTAGCATTGGTGACTTCACATGGGAACCAAACTCCAAACCCGGACTACATACACAGCTCACACGTGCACACATATAACAGAACATCCTTCCGGCACAGGACTTGTGGATGCATTATGTCCTGGGCACAAAGGTCAAGGTGACATCCCAGTGTTTTGTTGAGTTTTTTTTAAACTTATCAACATACAGACATTTACAGAGACATTTTGCATAAATGCTGCGTGTTGCATAATTTTATTTAGAAAACCTATTGTTCTTTGCCTCTAACTGAGCTCTGTGGACTGTATGGCTTTATAAAAGGACACAATCTCCCTTTTTTTTTAGAGCGGATACCCTTGCATGCCTAGAGGTATCCCTCCCCGTGTCGCAGACTGCTGGCCCGGCTGGTAGAGCTGTTGTTTTCACCTCGGGTAAAGATGATGCTCTGGATACAGTGACAGAGTGAAAGTACCATCCGAGTTGCTAATCGCTTTACAATGCAGCCTGCCTGCCTGTCTGTCTGTCTGTGTGGAGGTTTAAAAATAGAAGCAAAATATGTGACCCCGCCCTGTATATTGCTCTGAGATTTTATCAATGTAGCGCGTTGCATTGTATACATACACTACTATTAGGCTATCGACACTATTGTAAATCGTAATAATTCATGCGATTGTTATTTTAAACTTTACAATACAGTGCATGCAGCCTTTGGCATACTCTGAAAAGTGGTCTTTTAAAATTCATGTATATTAGGCTATTATTATTATTATTATTATTAATAATAATAATAATAATAATAATAATAATAATAATAATAATATTGTTGTTGTTGTTGTTGTTGTTATGCTATTAATGCAGATTAAGTTTATCCATGAAGTCTAGGTAATATGAGCTTTGTCCAACCTGGGAAACCGGGATTACCGATCACGTGACAACGGTGTTTTCACACAATGAAACTTTGTGAGGTTAATTTCTCATGAGGTGGCTTATCCTCTCCGCTCACTGTAATCTTTTCTAATTCAAATCTTTAATAACCTTTAGTCACCTCCACCACGTGACGAAAGGACAGAACCTCGCCGCTTGAGAGAGAGACAGACAGACTGACCGACAGAGACAGACAGAGAGAGAGAGACTGAGAGAGAGAGAGAGAGAGAGAGAGAGAGAGAGAGAGAGAGAGAGACTGACAGAGAGAGAGAGAGTGACAGAGAGAAAGAGAGAGAGAGAGAGAGAGAGAGAGAGAGAGAGAGAGAGAGAGAGAGAGTGACAGAGAGAGAGAGAGATCCTAAATCAGATCCTGGAAACAGCTCACCTTGCATGAGCCTGTGTTATTTCTCTGATTTGAACTGCAAAGAAAAAAAGAAAGAAAGAAAGAAAGAAAGAGGCATGTGTTGGAAGTCCCGGTTCTCATTTATTTATAAACCTGTACATATCCACATATAAATTGCACTTGAGTGTAGACAAAAATTTGACGACAACACATGAATGTCTGCTTTTTAACCGCGGGCCAAAGGCTGGGTTGTTGGCACAGAAGAAAGGAAGCAACAGAAGGGAAAAGAGAGGGAGGAAATGGGGCAGTCTGTCGCTTAGAAACACTTCCTGTGGACGATGGAGGGTCCAGCCTCATCGTACTCGTCCTTGCTGATCCACATCTGCTGGAAGGTGGACAGGGAGGCGAGGATGGAGCCGCCAATCCATACGGAGTACTTCCTCTCAGGGGGGGCGATGATCTAAACACATGTTGCATTAGTTTATTTATTTATTTATTTATTTATTTATTTATTTGTGTCTCCATCTTCCAAAAATTGTTGCCATCAGTGTGTCAAAGTTACCTTAATCTTCATGGTGCTGGGGGCCAGAGCTGTGATCTCTTTCTGCATGCGGTCAGCAATGCCGGGGTACATGGTGGTGCCGCCGGACATCACGTTGTTTGCGTACAGGTCCTTCCGGATGTCGATGTCGCACTTCATGATGCTGTTGTAAGTGGTTTCGTGAATGCCAGCAGATTCCATGCCTGTGCAAGCACAGCGGCCAAGTTAGCGAGTTTTACCCCCCACTGCAGCACAGAACACATCTGACACCGCCGTCAGCTGTCGTAACAGGTGCTGAAACGGACAGCTCCTCTCAACAGCTGCGCGCTCTGCGGCGCAACTGTGAACAATAAACTCCTGCTTTAGATTACTTGAGTCTATTTATCGGTTATGAAGTGGTCAAGCAGAGGATGGATAAAATGTGACCCCCCAGTTGGTGATCTTTATTAGTCAGCCAGCTACTGATATGAGCTATAAACACCTCTATTTTCAGAAAACCATTAACATCTGATAAAAAATAACATCATTCAAATTTAAATTACATTTATGTCAATAATAATAATGTGTAAAGTTAAAACTTAACATCACATATATAACATCAACATATATCATATATTTTAGGATAATATAATATTTAAATCAAAAATATTCTGGCATTGTTAGTTTGTTTCTAAATATTTTCATCTGGATTTTTTTCATACTAAGCAAGAAAAGATCACGGTTTTCATTAGGATTTAAAAACATCCATGTTTTAAATGGTTAGCACTGAAAAGAATTGAAATGCTCTACCACTGTCTGAGATTTTATACTTGTTTTAAAGAAAGGTAATAATCCTAAACTCTGGGCCAGTGGTCGAAAAAGTGTTAAATGCGTTTATTTATGTAAAAGTAGTAAGTACGTAGTATATCACACGATAAAAATACTCAATTTCAGTCAAGTCGTGCACTCAAATTTTTAAGTAGAAGTACAAAATTATTATTTACAAAATGTAGCCTAACTAAAGTATCAAAATTAAAAGTAATCTACTCATTGAGTGACAGAATTGCATTGGATTCTGGATTATTGGACTATTATTACCAATGCAGTTCAGATCATGTGCTTCGCATGTAAAATCTGAATATGTAAAGTAACTTGTAGCCAACTACAATTGCCCAAAAATGTAGTCCATTAAAAAAGTACAATATTTCCCTCTGAAATGTAGTGAAGTGGAAGTTTAAAGTAGCATAAAATATAAATACTCAAGTACCTCAAAATAGTACCAAAGTACAGTACTCGAGTGAATGTACTTATGTACTTTTACCACCTTAAGGTTAAGTCTAATACTTTAAATTGCTTGGAGTCAATACCCATAGTAAAGTGGCTGTAATAAGCTTTTACTTGACTGTGTTGCAGCAACTACATTGTTGCCTTTACGCACCAATGAACGAAGGCTGGAAGAGGGTCTCTGGGCAGCGGAAACGCTCGTTGCCGATGGTGATGACCTGACCGTCTGGCAACTCGTAGCTCTTCTCCAGGGAAGAGGAGGATGCAGCAGTGGCCATCTCATTCTCAAAGTCCAGAGCCACGTAGCACAGCTTCTCCTTGATGTCACGCACGATCTCGCGCTCAGCTGGAGCGATCAGATTTGGATGTTGTTAAGTCAGTCAAATATGTTGTGTGTCATGTCAAAAATATTTACTATGTGAAACGTTTTCCCCTGATTTATAGTATATTCTGTATTTATTTAAGTGTACAGTGCACTTAAATAAACGGTATATAATACAGTATTTCCAGTTTTTATCCATTTGGTCGTGCAAAAGGATGATTGGATGATTAAAAAATGTTTCTAAATATAATATAGTGCTTAACAGCCAACTTATGTTTGTCAGAAGTCTTGATTAGTAGTCTACACTCACCGGTTGTGACAAAAGAGTATCCACGCTCAGTCAGGATCTTCATGAGGTAATCTGTGAGGTCACGACCGGCCAAATCCAGACGCATGATAGCGTGAGGAAGAGCGTAACCTTCATAGATTGGCACATTGTGGGTCACACCGTCACCAGAGTCCAGGACGATACCTAGGGGAAATAATAAAATCGTGAACATTTACTTCATTCACTCCTTCACTGAACGGTAATCTCACATACACCTGCGGATTCTGTCATACCTGTTGTACGACCAGAAGCGTACAGGGACAGCACGGCCTGGATGGCGACGTACATGGCGGGTACATTGAACGTCTCGAACATGATCTGTGTCATCTTCTCTCTGTTGGCTTTTGGGTTGAGGGGGGCCTCTGTCAGCAGGATGGGATGCTCTTCGGGGGCCACACGCAGCTCGTTGTAGAAGGCGTGGTGCCAGATCTTCTCCATGTCGTCCCAGTTGGTGATGATGCCGTGCTCGATGGGGTACTTCAGGGTCAGGATGCCTCTTTTGCTCTGGGCCTCGTCGCCGACGTAGGAGTCCTTCTGGCCCATACCAACCATGACGCCCTGATAACATACAAGGACTAGGAATCAGTGGTGTGGTGGGAAAACTACAGTTGATCATCACCAGAGAGCATCATAACTACCATGATGGGGAAAACACGAATGTGGTCTTCTGTGTAATAGTTCCATGTAATAAGAAGTTCCGATATTCTGGTGCGCAATTACGCATGGTGAATCTTGCTCTCACCCCATGTCATAGATTATCATGATAGTAGGCACGTGGAGTTTATGAATAGCTTGATTTACCTGATGACGAGGGCGACCAACGATGGAAGGGAAGACGGCGCGTGGTGCGTCATCCCCGGCGAACCCAGCCTTCACCAGGCCGGAGCCGTTATCACACACCAGAGCAGTAGGCTCTTCGTCGTCACACATGGTGTCGGCTCTGCAACACAAATGAGCGCGTGCACAGGCACGCACGCAATTGCATTGTTAGGTCCAATGATGAAATTCCTTGTTTGTTTGGATTGGGTGATTGAAGATTTTGCCTTCTTCATAACACACGCGCGCGCGCGCACACACATACACACACACACACACACCAACAACAACAACAGCAACAACAACCTGAAGGTCGTTGATAATGGCTTGTGGTGAATTTTGCACCATATGCTATAAAAAGGGGTTAGTATTTCAGATTTGGCACTGTAATATTATCATTATAGCACTCATACTCTATGAAAGTTAATATTTTTTAGCGTTTCATACCAGCTGGATGCTCCAGTTAGATGATGACATGGTTAGTCAAAGGTGGAAGCATGGATGAAAATCACTCTCATTCGTGTTAAAATCCTGTATCCATCCTCTTGTGATAAATCCACTGGTTGGCCTTGAACAGTCCTCCTTGGGTCAGCCTGTG
The DNA here is from genome assembly GCF_963924715.1 of Thunnus thynnus. Classification (NCBI taxonomy): domain Eukaryota; kingdom Metazoa; phylum Chordata; class Actinopteri; order Scombriformes; family Scombridae; genus Thunnus; species Thunnus thynnus. Next base: position 12,759,874 of record NC_089532.1, read on the forward strand.
TACTCACCAGATCAGCACCAGGCACCGGATCTTGAGTGTGTAAACCAGGGGTGCCGAAATGTCACGTCAGGCCAATTTATATTCTGACAAATGTCAGTGAGATGACCAAGCAGTGCGACCCCTTCTCCATATTTGGTAGCCCATTGCTCCATTGACAACAGCCACTCCATGAATGGCAAGACAAGGAAAGGGAAGTCCCACACAGACATCTGTGCCTGCTGCCCATATACAGAGGGCAGTGGTGAGGGCAGAGAGACAATGTCAGCCTTCCTTTTCATCTTCTCCAAGCTAATAAATCACTATGATATCACTATCACTAACACTACTGTGACTGTGGTAGGTCTACTCTTGTGAATAATAGCAACAGTATGACACAGCAATATCTAATGTTAGTATAATATTAGTGTTTTAAGGAAGGCACATTTAATAAAATGTCCAGTTGAACGTTATAATTAGTCACTTCAGTCTTAAGGACCCTCTGGAGTCACAAACCTCCTTGCATTGTTGTTTTAAACCCAAGCCACATCTACTGTATCCGAATATCCAAACAAGGCTCTGATTACTTTTGAGATTAATAAATGTTTGCACCTTTATTGTTATTCAAATTAATGAGTCGTTTGCTTTGTGTCTGTATGTTTGGGAAGGTCTCCTACATCAATTTAGACTGGCAGGACACATGTAGCATTACAGTACCAAATGCAGCGACCACTTGCGCCACACAGCTGGTGTCAGCAGCTGTTTCTCGCTTTTTGAAGTTCCAATCCCCGCATTTTAGATTTGTTTGAACAAAGAGGGGGAGCCACTGTTTCAGACCAAACAGTCCCAATTTAGTACAGTGTACATATTTCCATAAACAACAGCATGCTGCTGGACTCACCATAAGGCAAATGAGAAGATATTTTGGCAGATATGTTCATAGATGAATTTGCATAAAATCAATGAGTTTCCATAATTATAATGAGCTGCTTGGAAGTTATTGATGTGCTAGCCATGCAGCATGCTGTGTCCACATATGGAAAACTATTAAAATTCATGTTTTAGTCATGCTCTCTTGGTTTTGCATTTATTATTTAAAAAAAACAACATTTTCAGCCTACTGCAGAAAAAATTTAACTAGAACACTCAATATTTAGTCTGAAACAGGAAGACACATGTCAGCCTATGTATAATATCAAAGGTTATTGCAGTGCTTTTGCTATATTTACAATTTATTCTACTTGGCATATTTCTCTTCCTCTTTCTGAGACCACATTGGTCCCCCAAACACCAACCACCGATCTAGTAATTATCTTTTTATGTAATAAAAGTCGAGGTAATGTAGTCCTCCGTGCAAGAAACCTTTGCAGATAAATCAGAACCAATGTTGACAATATTTGTTGTTCGCGACATCAAAACAATGAGGAAAAAGGAACATCTCGTGTTGTGACATATGCCATATTCTTTCTTTATTCCTCCACTAAGGAAACAACAAGACATATGAAATGACATTGCCGGTTTACTTGAAACAGACAGAGAGCGAGCTCTGAAGGCTGTAAAATAACATTGGCTAAGAGCAGTGGATGGTCCTACCACAAGGAGGACAAGACAAAAGGGCACAGCAAGCCATGAATCATATGCTGCTGTCACCCGACCCCGAGCCATAACCCTTCACTGTGTGACTCTTTGTTTTGGTCTTATGTAATGAATGGTAGGCTGTGGTCTGCTTTAAGCATCCTTTTGCCCCAGTATTCAAATAATGTTAACATTTTATGACCATAGCTTAGTTAAGTCTGTCTGTGGAGAGCAGCGCTGTTAAGATCAAAGGGAAAGGTTGACGACTACTATCATCATAGGTTTGCCCTTGTGATAATATATTAAGTTGTTATAAAATGTCATCTTCATAGTGTGTTCAGGTACGAGCTCTGTTAGGCCAAGGGTTTAGGACATATATACCTTTATAATGGTGTTGTTAAACTGTAAAATATTTGTAGTGTTTGTTCTGGGAGCACCTACGAGTGTGAAAGAATCATGCCAGATCCTGGATTAGATACAGAGATACTTGGAGGCAGCTCAAATAGTCCTGTAGTGTGACTTTTCACTATAGCTGTTACTACTGAGATTAAATTATTGTGGCACGATCATTCTCCTCCTACTCACGACCCTTCAGGAGATCGGCCTCATTACTCAGCAGTTGAGATGAGATAATAAGGACAAAACTGTCCAGAACAAAAACCATATTGATTCTCTATGAGAATTTCGCATCATAAACAGAGTACAAACCTTTTTAAAGAACCCTGAGGGGAAGTCATTTGTCTGATGTAGGCAAGGTTTTGTACCTAAATCAATAATGTGCACATATATAGGAATGTCCCCCACGCTGGATTGTAGCATTTGAGCCGTTCATCATAAACTCGGTCAATACAAATGGTCTGAAAGCACTTTGTTCTGTCCAACATGGCGCATTTATCTGTGCTGAGCGTCAGGGGCCATTTAAAGGTCACAGCAGAAAGAAGACATGAAACATATTGCTTAGTGAAAATTGGCCTCGTTTCTGGCCTGTATACCGAACACTGAGTGACAAGCTGCTGGCTTATGTTAAAGTCTTCTGCTGGGTACCTCAAAGGAGCACAGAGCTGGGATCACTGTCACTATGGCTGCAGTAATACCCCAAACATTTTCTCATTATCACTGATACTTTGGACAGAATGTATCTAAGTAGCATGTTCCTAAAATTTACCGCTTTTAAGTTTTGTATGAACATTTGTTACATATAACAGGCTCACAGGCAACATGTGTTAGGGCTACACTAAAAAGACACAAGAAAAATAAGGTCTGATTTTGGAAAAGAGACTTATGGATTCATGAACTGGTGCAGGTCAACATAAAAGTTTGTTTATGTATATTTTCTAACTCCAACATGATGAAATTAATTACTACAAAATGTAACAGCATCCACATGCATGATTATAAATTACAGCGTTTTTCTCAAACTAATTAGTTACAAATTAGGGCTGGAACTGACAGTAATTTTTATTATTGATCATTCTGTTGATTATTTTTTATTTTTATTATGTGTTTAGTCTATAAAATGGCACCACGTGCCCATCACAAGTTCCCAGACCCAAAAGTAACATCTTTAAGTTTTGTTTTTTTTTGCCAAATAAACATTCTAAAACCCCAAAATATTCAATTTATAATGATATGAAAGAGGAAACAGCAAAATTTCACATTTCAGAGCCTGAAACAATAAAATGTAGGACGTTTATTTCTTAATTAATCAGGTAAATGATTCATTGAATATCACAATTTTTGCTGATAAATTTGACCAACTAATCAATTAATGGACAAATTGTTTCAGCTTTAAAACAAATGCTGACATGAATTATATTTTATAAATCTTTACCAAGAATGCAGTGCATGTGTGTATTTATGGCTTTGTATTTATTTGTATACAGTTAATCAATGGTCACATCAAGTTTACTTGTATTGCCACTTAATCACAATCAGTCCCAATGGACTTCAAAACGATTACATCGCATTATGGAACATAACTGAAACCTTTTCCATTGTCCAACCTCAATCCTCCAAACTTCAGTGAGAACAAATGAATTGTTAAATGAATTCCTAAAATTCCTCATAAGGAGAATAAAGAATAAAGAAATCAGGCAAAGCTGTTCCTCTTGTGGACTGGAGATGTGTCCCACTTAAAGGGCCTGGCAAACTGACATTTCCTCACATAGCCATTTAACAGTGTACCCACTTCAACCTTGTGCATGTGTGCACGCATGTGTATGTGAGGGTGAAATTACAGAGCAGTATGTGGTTAATTGAATGGGGAGGCCTACACTTATGTCCTCTCTCTGCCTCCCAGGTCTCCTTGCAGCCAGTAGGAGCAGGCTTTTTCCATAACCAGTCTCAGACCTGAATAAAAAATTCACCAGCCTCACTCTTGTAGCCTCTCAGTAAAGGACTGTCAGCTTGGCCTCTAGGCCTATCGCCTGCTGTATCCACTGCCAAGATTTCTGGGAGAAAAAACAAAGTTGAATGAAAATCTGGTGATTTTTTTTTTTTTTTTTGGCAAGTGGCTACTGTCCTCAGGATATTTGGGAGCAGAGCTGGGCAGACAAAAAAGCAGTGTAACTAGGTCTCATATGACACTCACATAAATATTGCAATACACATTTGGGCTTTGACCACCTCATTTTTAGAGAAAGAATTTGTCTCAGATTATAACCCACATTTAAAAGAGTGAGTGAGGTTTTGTCAGTCAACAGTGAGGGGTAGAAAATGAGGTTAAAAAGCGCTTTGGATTGAAAATGAAATATTCATGAATCAAATTTGAATAAGCTACAACATAGACAGCTGCCCAGATTTGTAGGTAGGCTGCTCAGCAAGAGTATTTTGGTAAGTCTTTATAGGGATCCCAAAGTATTGAGTCCTCAGCTATTTTGGTGGTAGCTGAGGGTGCATGGTTCCAGTCAAAAAGTGATAGGAAAGCTTCTGAGTACCCAGACACCTCGCCCTGAAGACGTTCTGCTAAATATGCTTTTGCTCTCTGATAATCTTGCATATATTCAGGCTTTTTAATTGAGCTTATACAGCAGTAGCATATCCGTAATTCAAACATGTTGCTTTTATAGAAATATGTATCCAACCTGTCTGCTCCAGGGATGCTGTAATTAACCTAAATCTGCTGTGTCGTCCAAAAAGAATTTTGCCTTGGGGATCAGTAAAGTGTTGCTTAAAAGATTGCATTTTTGCCCCTAAGAAATAAATTATTTGCACACCAATGTGCCAGTCGTTTGCTGCTTTTTTGCATCTCCATATGACCCCTGTCCTCCTCTAGGATTTCTTTTGAACTGTAATTCTGTTTCATGTGTTACTGCCAGCTTCAAAAGTATAAGATAAAGGTAGCAAAGGTGCTTCAGTTGGACTTTTCAGCTGGACGAGGCCTTTGCTGTGGACTTATCATGAAGTTCAGTGAGTGAACTTTGGTCAGCAGTTTGAAAGATTCAAAAATAATTTGAAAGACTGCAGACTGATTTCACATTGAAAGAGTTCAACTTATAGACAAACATCCCTGTTCTCATTTCAGTACGTTATTTCAGTATTTCACTAGTCTCTGTAGTCCCCCTATTCAATGAGGTTAAACTGTACTACTCCACTTGACTTCTGACGCTATATTGGCCCTTGACTTTAAGTTCATTTTTCTTGCCACTGCACCAGTAACTGCTAGCTAAAAAAAACAAACCAAAAAACAAGTGAAGTAGATGAACAACAGCAGAAAATAAAACCTTTCATGACAACATATTTTTTTCATAAAAGGATCAGCTGCTGAGAGCAGCAACATTACCGCTGGCCCCCAAAGCTCAACGCTCTACTGAAGCAAACCGAACTGACCCCAACAGCAGCAATGCAGTGAAAGGTGACTTAAGGTCAGTAAATTAGTATGTGCCAGATAAAAATGGTAATTTACCATGATATTCCTCTAAAATGTTTGGTCAAGCACAAGCATTCCCTCCCCTATTTGTCATGATAGCTCAAGGCACAACGGGTTGAGTCACAGGGGTTGAAACTAACAACTGGCCCTAAAGAAATGGAATTAAACATAACCTAATGTCCCTCTGAGATACTGCATGGTATAAAAGCATGGACCAAACTTGACTTAAGGTCAGGGTTAAAGTTTCATGGCAGTTCATTAAATAAAGACAAGAAAAAAAAGAGCATGGAGGACATAATTAAGTAATAGCAAGTAATTAGTAAAAACAAAGAGTAAAATAAAAATTACATTTATACATCTAACATTTAATTATTATAATTAAGAATAGTTTGTTATATTTACACTTTGGTTTTTCTACAGATTAAAAAATATGACTGATATGAGTTTTAAAGGTGCTTTTAACAGAGCTAGGCTAGCTGTTTCCACCTGCCTCCAGTCTTTTTGTTAAGCTAAGCAAACCGCCTGTTGGCTCTAGTTTCATATTTAGCTTGTAGACATGAAAGTGGTACCAGCCTTTTTCTCATCTAACACCAGGAACAAAAGGTAATAAGTGTATTTTACAAAATGTCACTTCCTTTAAAGACATTGATTTGAAATGAATTTTGCTTCTTGACATAATTTGGACAGAGTAACTCTAAAATAATTATTATTTCTTTATTTATTCCTTGATTTAATTACCACAAATAAGCAAGTAGGCATATGTGTTTTAGTAGAGATTTGAACCAGGCCTCATCTTCTGATGTATCAGGAGTCTGTGTTGATATGTCATCACATCACCTTTTCAGCACACTATGCGGAGTATAATTCATCTGATATTGTTCAGATAATAATGTATCTTCTGAGTTCTTAGGATCTGCTACTGTGCAATGAAATAGCTCTTGTCTTTATTTATTAAAAATACCATAATTGTGAAACTGGTGCAGGAAAAAAAACGAAAAAGGCACTTTATCCAATATACAATGTGAAATACTGTATCTCAGATGAATTATACTTAGACAGACCCAGTTCCCCTTCACATTCAAAGCTCTTCACTGAGAACTCTTCACCCTTTCTTCTGGGGGTTGGCTTTCAAAATTCAATAATTTACTCAGTCATGAGCCCACAATGTCAAAACTGCAGCCATCCAGCACTCTGAGCCACTGGGTCATACTTCTTCAGAGCATTTCTTGTCAGAGCGTTTCAATTTTTACTTCAGATGTTTCCTTTCAAATGTTCCAGAGTAGAAAAAAGGGGCCTAAACCTTGAATCCAGAACATCCAAATGTTCATAACAAGTTAACTTGTTTAGCACATAGCCAACTGCAGTCTCATACAAAGTTATAGGACATTCATTATTAGTAACAATGAATGAAAAATAGCTTTTAGAGATCTTTGAGCCACTGGGTCACACCGCATTTTAAATTTATCAGTCTCTGCAAAAGATGATGGTGTTTCATATTTTTTTAGCAGCTTTCTGGCACTTTCAGCTACTAAGTCATATTCCTTTCACACTTATTTTCTGAGTGCTTTTCAATCTTTTGTTGACTGCTGACAGGGGCACTTAGTAAGTTTGTGTAACTATTTATCTTAGAATAGTCAGTTTGTTTCTGAGTTTGTTGTTCGACAAAATGAATAATCTCAAAAAGTAATAGTGAAATTTTGCCTACAAGTGTCTTTTAGTGATTGAAACCCTAATGTTGCTCATCTGAAAACATTGTTTCCTTTGCGCAGTTGTTTCTGTACATGTACTCCAAGAGACTTAAAAACATCTTCTGAGTTCTGACTAGATATTGATCATATAAATTCACTAAATCAAGTAACAGTGTGTAGAAGGAAATCTTGGGATAGTTTACCCTGATTTTGAGTCCTTGTAATTGTCCACCTGTCTGTGTGGGCCTCGTTTCACAGTCTAAAGACATGCAGTTTGGTTCACTTCCACAGCTCTCATCAACCTTGTTTCCAGCTGTTTTCCAAGAAAAAGCTCTGATAAACCCACTGTACACCACAAACCCAGCACCAAATGGCAGACAGACAAAGTTAGCGACTAGCTAGTGAATGTAACAGAGCATCTAGCTGATAAAGAGATATTTCCTCAGAAGTTGGTGGAGATCAAAACAGAGCTAAAAGGAGAGTGACTATTGGACTTATTTTTATCAGATGGCCAGTAATATGACTCTAAATGAATGCTTATGTTTTTCCTTGTCTGTTGAATGTGTAAAACTGACTCTAATTTATTTGCCACTTTGACAACTTCATAAGGTGATATATGGCAGTGTTCTGTTGCTGACCCCCACTGGCACAAAAAAAATTAATGCTGCTTTAAGTTGTCATTGTGTTCATATGTGTGATTGTTTATCCACTGACATTTAGGCTGAAATGAACTGGCAACTCATTTCATATAAGCTCTAACCCCCTGTGCCCCTAAATTAAAAAAACAAGGTAAACAAAATGATTACAAGAAACTAGAAGCCTATTCTTATCTCCACTTCCCTATCTCTCCCTCTATTTACCTTCACCTTAAAATTTCACAGCATGGATTTTCTGTAAAATGCTGTATACAATAATTCAGTCAACAAAAACAGAGGGCAAGTTCAAAGCAGTTTTAATCGCATTATAAGTTTCCATACAGTCATTTACAAGTCTAAGCATTGCCATTGTTAAATTGCCATTTTCATTCTTATCTTCTCCATGCAGTGTCATCGTGAATTAAACAGCAAACACAGACCATGAGCACAAAGCCTATTTCCTTCCTGACAAACTCATACAAATTTGAAATCCATGGTTAATTACATGTTAACAGAACTAGTGGAATCCATTTTCCAGACCTTGCAGACCTTTTTGTTACATAACTTGCTGAAAAGTTTCAAACTGTATTGAGTGCCAATCATCTCAGGATGTCTTCACATAAAACAGACATTGACAGTTTTTTTTTTTTCTTAAAAGTGAAGGCTTTTTCTCTGTAGAAAAGCAACAATCTTGTGTTCGGTCCCAGTGTTGTCCGGTCCTGCTCACTATGGGTAGATCTCAACACAAAGGCTTTCCGTGCCTCATGTTCTGGGCACAGGTTCGTCCCAGGTTGGCCCCCTCTAAGAGTAGATCGGACAGTCGGTCTAGGCCGAGACAGGTGGTGAGAGGGCTGATGAGACCATAGAGACCGCCTAAGGTGATGCCAAGGGGCCAGCCAAGGAAGAGCAGAATCACCAGCCAGATGATGCACCAGAAACACGACCCACAACTGGCCATTCTAGTCTGGGAGAAAGAGAGAGGAAGTTTAGAGTGGCTGCTTCTTTACTCAAAGTGAACATCGGCATGCTTTGCAGAGCCAAATGCATCCACTTGAGTTAAGCAGACATACAACTAATACTAAAAATTAATTTGAGATAAAGTGTGGTTGAAGAGCATTTTTTATTGTACACGGCTACTACAATAGCATCAGAGAGTTCCCATGAGTGGCTGTGGCTCTTCAGTGGTGATGGGAGATTATCAGATTGAAATGTACCCTGTTGATGATCTGGATGCACTTGTCAGGATTAGGCAGTGGCCTTGACAAAGCATGATAAGCTGGCAAACCCAAGCAATAACCACCACAGTCTGTGTGCCCGTTAAGGTCAATACAGCATTGAAGACCGGCACTGGCACATTAGTCACCCGCTAATAGCAGATCAGCACAGATCATGCATAACTTTGGTGATGAGCATTACTTTATCTATCAGTGCTGATAACATACAGCGGCCAGGAGTATGATGCGCTGCTATTTTAAGCTATAAAAATGAATGTTGTTTTATCAGTGATGAAAAACTGCTAATTGGAATGGTGTGCAATGTGTGAATCCTGCCTACCTGATGATTTATGCAAAGAATAGTGGCAAACATACTGTATGTGAAGACTTCGCTACAGTAAAATTTATTTTTCCCAAAACATGCAATATTAAGAGATAAGAGTAAGGCTGTAGCCTAAAAAATGTGGTAAAATCAACGAGAAAAATCTGCCCTGAGGCCCAGCCTTGGAGTTCAGCTTGTAGAACTGATGGTTTTGTGAGTGTGAAAGTGTTGTGTGCTGTCAGACTGATTCCCTGAGCCTGTTTTAGCTAAGACACAATGGTCAGATCCTTCTCCCCTCAAGGCACTACTGTCTTGACTCTAAATAATGTGTAATTTCCTGTTGTGACATTACTGTCACGTAGGGTTGGGAAATAAATTACACATTCAACACGAGTGTGTCCCATGGTGGATCCCGTGCTTTTGGGGAACGCCCTCGCATAAAAAGAGAGAGAGAGAAAAGAAAAAAGACACATCAGCCGCTAAAGCACAGTAAATTCAATTTAGAAATATTTTAAAATTATTACACAGCCAGGACAGCAGCACTCTGACTTCTGTCGCAAATTTGAACCTCACATGGTATACTCTACTTCCTTTATTTTTCTTCCTCATGCACCTCTTCTGCCTTCATGTTTTTAGTGTTAAAATTATTGCATCACATTGTTCCTCTAAATCACCCAAATTCAGTTTTATAAAAATGCCTCCTTCTTAGATTTGAAAATATTTAAAATGTTGCAAAGGATAACCTCATAAAGCAAATTCAAAACATTTTTCACAAACTAACAGTTTGTCACCAGTATTAATTGTAGAGAAATTTTTGTGTGACAATTTACGTCTACAGCCTACAGAAAACCATAACATACTGACTGTGCTCACAAACAACTTTGCATTAACAGCTTCACTGCATGCTGTTAGTCTTGGTGGCATATCAGCCCATAGCAATGGTTAGAGGTGAGAGCTTTGCAAAGTAGCTATTAACCTAATGAATACCTGTCGTGTGAGTATAAAAGACATGTTCACCTTCAGCAGAGAAAGGTTCTGGAGGAAGATCGCTTGTTCTCCTTCTTGCTTGCAGCAATTCTTCTCAGTCTCCTAGATCCTGTTCCGAGACTTTCAGAAATGTCATGTGTGAGCAGTAGCCACTTCCCACCAGTTAGCTCTAATTTACTACAACAAGGAACCACAGGCAATTGAATTCTCAAGAGGCCAGCTGGGAGAAAACAGAAAGTTTGTGGCTGGAAGGCTTAACAGACGGAGGATATTACACAATACAGACATTCATGTGACTCAAGAAAAAGTAGGCCATATACTGTATATGATGGAACATCATGCATGTTTGTGTCATGGCTATATACAGTTCCATTGTGGTAATGCCTATTCATACGGTAAAAATTATGACATATTTCAGCATCATATCATACAGTATATTGGTTGTATATAGTCTTGTGGGCTCTGAGCCAAAACTTTTGTAATTCATGTTTGCAGCCTCAGCCGACAGAGATAATCTCTTTTATCTAATCTCGCTTTCTAATCCTTTCCTCAACTGACAGAAAAGCATAGCCCACTATTCAAAACACTCATGTAACCTCGACCCAAACTGCCCTGCTTTCAGAAGATAGAAAAATAGACATTACATGACTCCACACTCGACTGGATGCAGAAAATGTGTCTCTCCACATCCATTGACACATGGTTCTCCATCGGGTCCTTAGTCTGGCCCAGGCTCCAGCAGCTGTGCAGCTGACCTGTTCTTAGCCTGCCTTAGGTATGATGTAACAACAACCAACCTCTGGTGCATAATCAATGTATTTCCAGTCTGTGTTTTTTGCCTGCAGGACTGTGGACTGTGTTAACCTCTTCATAATGTAAACAAAAAACCCCCCGAAGACCCTTGGCTTTCAAATGGCTTGCCTTGGTGTCATCACAAAATTAAGCCTCAAATTATTTGCTCAAATTCAGCGGTCAAACTGCAACCCTAACACTGATCTTTTAGATAATATTCCACAGATCACTGCACTGTTAGTCCTCCACACAAAATTATGAATGGCAGAGGATTTGAGGCTTGCTGGTTGAGTGACTGTGTACATCCAGAGGGCAATTCGAATTCCCCCCGCATGCACACTGGCCCTTGGGTGAAGTGACTGACCTACAAATGCAGATTAGTCGCAGCTTGTGTAGCTGGTATAGGATGAGCCAATCACATTTCAGCTGTGCTTAAAGCAGAGGAGGGAAGCAGATGAATGGAAGTATCATGACAGACAGATTTTAAAAAAGCTTAAACATGTTGACTATACACTGTATTTGTCTGTCAGAGTGTGCGTGTGAAAGAGATATAGATTAGAGCCTCTTAGAGAGTATTATAAACTGTGATAGATGCACATATATAGTATTTAGTAAAACACAGACAATGAAGGATTTCCATTTTTTTTAATAAAAATTACTGATGGTTACAAAATTGAATGTTTAGGAAAAAAATCAGGATCTCCTTTATCATTATAGCTGCAGTAGAAAACAAATACACTGACTCCACACTAATCTTTTCTTAAGGGACAATCCACTTGGTCCCCTCAGAGGCCTTTAATTAGACAGTAGTCCCATATAAGAATGCTCTATGGCTCTTGCTCCTCTCCACTGTCCTCCCCGTCACTGTCGCTGTCTCTGCCAGGGTGCTCTGGCATCTTAGCATGAGCCGCGATATCTTGATTTCCGTCACTCTCTCCAGTGTCGCCTGAATTTGGCTCTGAGTTTGCCTCTCCTTCTGGGGTGTCCTGCTCCATGGGGGTCTCTTCCTGTGGTTCCACAGAGCTATCCGCCGCTTTCTCTACTGCAGCATCTGTCTTGGTTTGTTGCGGAGGCAGAGCCAGTTTCTGCTGTTGCTGCTAAGAAGCCAAGGGAGAGGACAGTATTCAAAATGTGGAAGAAGAATGTTTCTACCTTTATAGTACAAAATATCAAGTCTAGGTTTATTGTACTGGAACATATTATGTGTTGAGATATAGATAGCATCAGAGTAAAGTGGTCTTCCTTCTCAGTCTTTTTTTTTTTTACATTTTTCTCCATCTATTATGTCATAATCCTCTTTTTCAGTCAACACAAGACAATATGTAACACTAAATGGACGGTTAAAACATCATTTGAGCTCCACTATTAAAATTCTAGGATTGTGGCGTGTTAATTCTCCACATGCACAACAGTTATTTTACATCTGACCCATTTACTGTGCTGCATTAAAGTTTAAAGGTTAAAAATACCAAAATAGCAACCACAGAGAAAGGTTGACTGTAACGCTGCTTAATGTAACAACTTTATGAAAGCTAAGGACAGTGTGTGTTAGTATACGTGAAATAATGAGAGTACCAGTTTTAAATAGTCTCAAGTGTATCATAGATAAGAAGTTGATATAACTGTGAGACAGAAATAATATCTGCACTGATATTTGCTTTGAATATTCAGTTAAATACAGTGGTATATCTCCTCTTTGACACTATTCATTACTGTTTTTATTAAAGGTTTTTACCTGTCTGTACTTCATGGAGGTCTGGATCATGTGCATGTACATATTATACACCAGGTTGGCCATCTCTGGCATGTTCTTAACAATCTGGTCTGGCTGTCCAGAAGCATCTCTCTGAAGGGAAGAAACCAAAAAATAATAGTTAGAGAAAGATTGTTTGGAATCCAAGATGTGATGTGAAAAGAATGACAATGAAGATTTCTATCTGTCTTGTTTGGGGCATCTCCTGGTAAACTATTGATCTGAAGCAAAATGTGCAGGGAAATTACAATTCACCTTCCCACCACTACCTGCTTGTTATTTGACAGCAAATCTTTCACTTGCTGCCTCCAGTGATCACTGCTCACACACATTCAAACACTTGACTAAAAAGGAGTTGAGAATGCAGAGTCTGTAATTTGATATATTTAGTATGCAGACAGAGTCTTACAGCCTAAACTGAAGAGTGAGGCGAGCAGAATATTCATTTTACTAGGCTGTTGCCTCCTAAATACAGGGGTGATGCTCACAGGGGGCCCTTTGGGCATCATGTCAAAGTGAATACACTGACGGCTTCGGTGTAGTAAAACTTAACTGTGCGTGGTTTTATTGCTGTGAATCTATCAGTAAAAACATCAGCGCTTTAATGTGCTTCCCAATGAGTAACTGTGATTACACATCGTGTTTTATCCTCTCTCCTATACTCTCCACTAGCGCTTTAAATATGTATATATTCATATGGAGCATTAAGTAGCAGTGTTATACTTTATTTTTTTATAACTGCTTCTGAATCAGCACCGTTCGGTTTGCCTATGACAGTGTTCCCAGACAAAATCTGACTTTTAATCTGCACCATGCGTGTAAGCAGCAGGGGTTTACTGACTCCAGATAGAGCGGTTAAGCAGGGGCCGCATGTGTGTGCCCAAAAGAGCTGTCCCCCATGGGAATGAACACTCTAGAGTCAAAGGAAGTGTCAGAGGGCTATGGGGTATTTTAGACACCCCTGTTGCCACACACGCCAGTCAACGAGACACAGTGACCAGACAACAGTCGTCTCATGCTGGCCTGGCGGGATTTGGGAGAGTAGTTTTGCCTTCTGACCTTCGGGGGTTAATTATAGCCAGGCCTGTGTCGTGTGTTTTCCCATGCTTGCAGATGGCCCCTGCAGAATGCTGTTAACAGAACAGTGCCTATGGGTAAAGCTGCAGTAAGACTCGGGACCAGTGAGGACCAACAGGAATGAAGATTCCATTCAGAATATAGAGGCAGGATTAGACAAGAGTGAAGGGGGATGTGGCAGCAATGACGTGAAGAGATGTAGGAGGGTGCAGCAGTGTTGGAAATGGGCACTGGTGTGGGGGTAGTAAGCTCAGTTCTTATCAGTAAATCTGGAGCTTGAGTGCTTCATTATCAGCCAAATTTAATGGAGTAGAAGATTATTGTGCTTCAAGAAGCAGGCGTGTGCATGTGTGTGTGTGTGTGTGTACGTACAGGCTGTTCCTGGCTGTAGTACTCGTGTGGTCGGATGTGCAGCTGCAGTGGTCTGGCAGTGAGCTGGTTGAAGGCAGGAGTCAACTCAAAGCAGTTCTGGAACAGCGACACCCGGGCAAAGATGTACAGACCCAGTCTGGCTCTCGACATGGCTACCACCAGACGCCTCACATCCCTGTGGAGTAAAAGAGGGAGAAAAAAAAAAGTTAAAAAAATTGATTTGACACAAGGGATGAAAATCAAAAAGAAATAGCGTGGGTGGGGGAGGAAAGTGTGAAATTGTAAGAGGAGGAGAAATCATGTGCAGGAGCAAAAACATAAGTAAATGGATCAAAATCAAAGGATCGAGCAAAGATTGTAAAGGAAGAAAAAAAAAAGGCAGTGTAGGAGGAGAGAGGTTTAGTGAAGGATAAGCAGCAGAAGGTGAGGAGGACAAATATAGAAGCTAAGAGAGAAATAAAGGAATGAAAGGCAAAGGGCAGAGATAAACATGGCAGACAACGAGAGGCAGAGATGAGAGACTACAGGAGAGGGCAGATGGGTTACTTTTTCTTGCCATCCAGTAGAATTAAGGGATTAGAGACAGAGGAGTCATTTCCCTGAGAATGGAGGAATCCTACTCGGCGTGCTGTAATTGCCAAAGTAGTTGTTAACCTGCCCCACTGAGGAGCAATGTTGCTGAAAGCCTATATACCAAAGTTGAACAGTAAAACGCTGCATTTGAACACATGGTAACATACAATGTGTTGTGTATGAAACACTATTATCACACTATTAAAGTTATATACAATACAAGATTCTTGGGACAGCTCCAAAAAGCCACAAAAATGTATGTGCTCTTTAACAAATGGAACCAATAAAAAAATAGAAGGATCCTACCTATTTTAGGATGTAATAAATCTCTGCATTTTGTGTTTTAAGTGTTAAGAGAGGCAACCTAATGGGAGCTGTGCAAACTATGACCATTTCCTATGAATATACAGACAAATACATCTTGGTTTGTAGATATCCATAGAGCATGGAAGATAGAAGAGCATTTGAGGGGGAAGAAGTCTTTGGTTTACTTAAGCCGCTCTGGTGATAGTGAAAACAGTCTTTGGTTTGATGTAGAAGAATTTGGCATACAGTCATGCTTGAATGCATGCACTTACAAAATACACATCAACATGTACACACACTGAAATGCAGCCAATAAATGTGGAATATGTCCACCTGAGCACTTCATGAGATTAAGAGGATTAATCCCTGCAATATGCATGATGAGCTCCATAAATGTGTGGAAGGGGGGAAAAATGCTTATAGGAACCATTGTGTTGGATTTATGAGTGAGTTAACATGCGCAGCCTATAGATTTATGTAAAAATTATTTCACATTTCAAGTGAAAAGAGGGTGCATGGTACAAAATGAAACTTGAAAGCGCAACATTTCCACAGAGACAAACTACAACAGCCTACAACCAATGAGCGCAGAGCTCTAGAAGAAACGAGCCAATCACGAAGCATGATAGCCTGTGGACATGGCACTAGAGAGAGATGCCCACCTGGGCTGTGCTGTGACATGGCAGGGCGAAGTGGACGAATACCGTGTGTGTGTGTGTGTGTGTGTTCCCACATGTGTGTGTTCATGTCAGAGCGTGTCTGGATCTGGGCATCCCTGTCAAAGAGTGTGTTCCTGCATGTGAGCGTGCCTGTGTGTATCAGCAGGAATGCTTCTCCTGTCAAAGCAAGGGTCAGCTCGTCATATGGTCAGCTGCGTCCCCTGTGGTTGTCACGGCAGCAGATTGCCACGGGGAGAGATGCAGGAAGAGGGGGAAGGACTGTGAGGTGGGACTCAGTGGTGCACCAGAGTGATCCCAGTATAGGAAAAACACAATGGACAACACAAGAATCCCATGAATCACTGCTTTTCCAACCAGTCAGACATCCATTCAGAAGTGTCAGGGACACCAAGATATGAATGAATATAATGTTAGAGCAAAACAGTGAAAAATGGGATCAACCAGACATTTTTTATTATTTCAATTTTTCTGTTATTGATTTAAACATTAGACCTAAAGATCCTGACAGTTTGAAAAAGTATTTCTCTGTTACATCACAAAGTCTTAATTTCTAAATCTCAATTGCAGTTCAAGTAAAAATATATATATTAGTTTTATTTGTCAAGCGTTAATACTCATGAACTCAACTAATCTGTGGTTTGATCAGATTTGATGTGTCACTATAAACAAATAAATTCAATGCCCCTTGTCTTATTTTTTTTTTACTTTAATCCTTAACCAGCCGAGTAGAAACCCTTGTACTATTCTATGCTCCTTTCCTGAATAACTGGAACTGTAGCGCACATTATTGTATGAGTGCTCTTGCCAACAATCCCACATGGAGTGGGCTAAGAATGTGTACAAGGCAGGGTGTAATATCCATGTGTAAGACAAGATCAAATGAATGATACCGAGGGCAGAACAGGCGCTGCCAGCAAGATAAACTACCACTTTCTGTGGCCCACTGCACTTCTCATTCCCAGCTACATCGAGTCATTGGATTTATCTGTGAGATGAGGAAAGAACAAAATAGAGTTTTTAAGTGTTTTTTTTTTCTCTGCCAGCTAAAAATGACCAGGCCCAAGGGTGGGGTATAGAGGGGGGGGACGGTGTATGTATTTAGCCACAAATGAATGACTTATTATTCGCACTGGGGTTCTAATTTGTAGACTGTCCAATGTGAGGGTGAGTGAAAGCACTGGCAGTATAGCTGTGATAAAGCTGTGAGCGGTGCAATTTCAATAGTAGCTACTGTACATCACAGCCAGAGACCAGCATGGCAAGCTTAAGTACTGTGGAAGAGTTCAGCCTCCAATTGTCTGGTATTAAAACACGCAGCGTATTAAGTGTGAAGAGCACAACAGGATCTCATGGCAGCAGAGGAGTGAAAAGCCATTTCACCACAAATCAATTCAGTGAAATGAGGAAGGAGGCGGCAGGGAGGAGAAGAGGGAGCAGAAAGATAAAGAGAGCAGAAGACTAGTCTTCTAAGAGGAGCAGCCAGCAAGGGAGTATAGATGAGGAGCGAGCAATGGGACGTGGAATGAAAAGACATAAAATTCTAACCGCTGGAGTTTGGTTTAACCATCACGCCTCTTAATAACTGTTACATGGTGGGCCTTTGATCAGAACAAAGCTCTTTGTTTAATATTCTCAACCCAATCATCAGAGCACAATGGCTTCTCTTAACCAGGACAAAAAGTACAGTCAGCTGCACAGACATGCTGCTGTCCTGAAGCACCCTTTATCCTCCCTTCTGCCTGAAATTAAGCTCATGCATACTTCAAGACAGCCGCAGTGTTTTTGTCCTCTCTTTCTTTTGGGAAACTTCATACAGTAGTTACACATGACAAAAAGAGAAAGCCTCCTGAGAGCAGCTGTCTCAAGAGAGTTAAGTGCCTACATTTTCGCCCATGGGGATGTGTGTCTTATGTGTAGTTCCTATTACACGAGTATTTTTGTAGTAGAATAGCTGCTGAGGGTGTCTATTTTGGGTTTTTCTACTTGGCATGCATTGAAGTAATTACCTGAGGTGTCCTACGGCTTTGGTGCGGACCAATGAGAGGATAATGTAGTCATTCTGCTGACCCTGGAACCTATCGACTGTTGTCACCTGCAAACACATACAGACACATTTATTAGTGAGCACAAAATCACACAAATATATAAATATACACACAAATATCAAAGATATGCTAAATAAGCTGTGGCAGCTGATATATTTAGCAAAGTAAATGAGCTTGTGCGTTTTGGGTAGGTAGAGGGATTTAGCTGAAATGTTTAGAAACATGAGCGAGACTGCTCTCCTTCTTAAATTCGATGAGCGAAGGTGCCTGTGTTTTCTTGTTATTGCGGTTATCACTGTGGGCCACATGGGCAGCCGGTGGGGCTAATACGGCTTAGAGGGCATTTGCCACCACTAGCCTCTTACCTGGGCCCCTGAGACTCAGGGCCAAGGTACTGGGGCCACGCTACTTGACTGGATCAGTCATGGAGAGAGAGAATGGAGGAGAAGTGGCTCCCTGTGAGATTTTTTTTTCAAAGCAAAAGGAAACTCATGTCAGCCAATTTGCTTTTATACCCTGGTAATCCTGTCTTGCTGAGAAGCGTACTTATTCTTGTACATGAAGAACAGAGCTGTGTTTTGAGTTTGTACGTTTGTTACGCCTTACATAATAAAGACGGCACACTGTACTTGCATTTAAAACCTGATACAAAGTCAGGAAAAATTATGAGATGCAATTCTATAAAAATGGAACTCATAACACACGCAGTACTCGCTCTTTGTGGCATAGCGCTGCTCAAAGCCTACGTCATCACCATCTGTGGAGTATATTGATGGAGTGTGGTATCAAGGGGACTCTTGTTTTGCTGTCAAAACACCAGTTTCTCATTCTCAAATGGATATAGCCTAGGGGCGGCTGTGGCTCAGGAGGTAGAACGGGTCGCCCACTAATCGGAAGATCAGTGGTTCGATTCCCGGCTCGTTCAGTCCACATGTCGATGTGTCCTTGGGACCAGTGAGGACCAACAGCCATCAGTGTGTCGATGGGTATGAATGATTAGATTTCCACTGATGGGCAGGTTGGGACCTTGCATGGTAGCCCCTGTACCATTCAGCGTGTGAATGGGTGAATGTCATTTGTAGTGTAAAAGCGCTTTGAGTGGTTGGAAGACTAGAAAGGCGCTATACAATTACAGTCCATTTACTTTCTGTCCATCTTTAATGGTAATGGAAACCTATCTGGAAGGAATACTGTTATCCTAAACCTTTTAAGAGTTAGTTTTATGCTATTTGATTAGGATAAGACTACATAAACAAAATGTGTCCTTACATGCGACTGTACAGAAAATACTACAGTGTGGTTATATAGGCCACATATTAAGAAACCCAAACCCCAGCAGAAAGAGGCCTTTCCTCTGTGGATCCATTTTCTAAAGTGGATCAATAGGACATCAGCTACTCTTGAGAAGCCACACTGTCCCAGGACTACAACCAATGAACCAGCCATGCTAAATAAATCATCCTGTGGCCATGGTTACCTCCTATTGGCTAATGCAACTCGATTTTGAACGCCCCTTTGCCTAACCTCCAAAAAACCTGTTTTTGGGAAAGGAGTGCGGGGGCAGAGTGTGACTGAACGTATAAAAGACAGAGATGGGGCTAATGAGGTAGTAGACCAATATTTATTTACGTCTCCCTGTTGCTATGTAGAACAGGTGCAGCACCAGAGGCAACAATATGTTGGTTTTACAACAGCATGAGTTGTGGGATGTACGTTCAAGTCAAATGTTTAATGTCTGAGTCAAAACAGCCGTGGTATGCATGCACATGTCCACACACATGTTGCATACACAGACACACTTCGATACAACCTCCATCAAACTAGGTCACTAACTGCGGACTGAAGGGGTTGACTATACAACATAACAGTGCAACTTGTTTTGCAGAGAAGAGGTGCTTAAGAGAGGGAGTTATTCTTAGCCCACAGACAGTGACAATGAAGCCCAGATAAAGAATCTCCCCAAGGCATAGCATTTTGCATGGTGTTTAGTTATTTATGAGAAATCTTCCAGGGAGTGAATTACAAAGGTCATGTCATTGTGGCACATGCATGACTGTGGATACAAACAAGCACACAAACACACGCACACAATGTGCTGTGAGTCGCACACACAGGCACGTGCACACACAAACACGCGGGTTGTTGCGAATCGAAGCTATCTGACAGAGAATCATTTTCTTCCATCTTGACCTCCCTCTCCTCATTTTCACAAAGACAATGACACACTGTCTCTCAGCTGATGGTCAACCATGGATCTCTATTCTCTTTCTGTCTTAGTTACTCTCTCTATCCATCCTGCTATATCTTATTCATAGCAATTACGCTCTGGAATGTGCAGATGTCAGACTGCCGGATTGTTGCATTTTTCACAGGAGACTTGAGTTAACAGCGAAATGCCTCATTTCTTATGGCTTCGTATCCACGTGTCTTAGGATTTCATATCCGTCTAAAAAGGCATGCTGAGCCATGCTAAGAGGACAAGTTTCCAATCTGAGTCAACATATCTGTCTAGAGGACATCCTGGTTGCTGTCACACAGCAGGACTTGCTTTTTCTGTTGTTATTAAGGTTCCAGATCTGACAAACCTAAAGAAGTCTACAGGAGGGATGGGGAGGATTGTCGCCATGTGTAAGAATGTGGGAGTGCTGGAGAGGGACTAGGAGGGATGCAAAAAATGGACTCAGGCACACCTTTCTCATTCATTTCTTCTAACAGGAGACAGATTAACTTTATCACAATCAGTTACAATTCTATCAGTGTTTTCTGGCCAAGATTTGTGTAACAAGAACAGCTGTTATTACTCCAAATCCAGTTCGCATTTATGTCTTTTAGTCTTGGTGAGCAACCTGGATGAATAAACATCTTGGTATTCAAAATATACAGCACCAACAGAAAGGGAACTCAAATGGACTTTGTCTATAAAATTCCCAGAGTAAACTAAACAAACGAAATTCATTAAAGATGCATAACTGCATGCATATGTATGCCAACTGTTGTGTTTGAGATTCAGCAGACAGCTTGGGCTAGTGTGCTTATTTGAGTATGGGACTGTGACTGGTGCTAACTGGCTTACCACTCCTTTTCTGTCTAATTGAAGTCAACCCAGTAAAGTGGGCTGGCTGCTGACATTTGCTTGGTTTTAGCCGCTGTGACACATTGTCAGACACTGTGAACCCAATGCTCGGTGCCATGACCTTTTAGATGCTCAGCATTTTCCCACAAGAGCCCCTCTCTCTATTTCATCCATCTCCCTCTCTAGCTATCTTTCTTCTCAGCAAATATAACAGCCTGTCACCCCTGTCACTTTATAACTGGGCAAGCATACTGACTAAGGCCATGAGCACACTGAATGACGCTTTCTTAACATTGCAGGACATTTAACATGACCAAGCACAATTTCTGGCTAGCTGTCAGAACAAGGAATATACTTGAAGACAAGGCAACAAGGTAGGGTTACACATTGCAAAATACAGACGCCACAACAGAGGACCGTTAGACACTCAAACCCTGTAGGTGGTAGAATGCACCGTTCATTTTGACAACAAACTGCTATAACAAAGACATAAAAAGGATCCATTTCCTGTCTGCTTGTTAAACAATTAATAGGATAAACAGCAACTAGCTGTGATTTGTGTTTGTGCCTTTATACATTAAAGGATAAGTCTGGTGACATTCTATATTTTGCTTATTGTCAACAAATCCCATAATAGACCCAAAACCAACAATGAATTAGTCCTACTAAAAAAACGTTATTTAGCTTATTCCTCTGTGCCATACACCTCTATTTTGTTTATTACTGTGAACATATGTACTGTATTTTATTTTGATTCAATCACACATACACTGTCCTTCTGACATAAATACTCACTATTTCACCAGATGTGGATGTATATAGTTCCCCAAAATACACTTTTTACTCCTGTTTGAGTAATGTTTTCTAAAAACTACAGTGTCAAGCTGTTATAGAAAATTATTTAGCCTTTTCTAAAAATCAAGTATATATTTGTGAATTGTGACCCAATTTTTTAGATTTACACATTCAGTAAGAAAGGCTGGGGGAGTCTGAATGTACAGAGAAACAAACTAACATTGTTGGCTCTAGTCTTTTAATGGGAATTGTTGACAATAAGAAAAAATATAATAATGCCAACATAATCTTTTCACAAAAAAAGGCAAGAAGATGAAGAAACTGAATTTAGGGTTATATATGTTTGGGCTATATTGGGCTAGAGTTCTTCTCTGACATGTTGACTTGTACTGCGGAAATGGCCAGTGTAGAAAACCACCATGCTCTACCACTCACATGACACAAGCAACATTACTGGAGGCTTACTGAGTGACTGGTGATCTGCCGTTTTTACCTCAACCTTGCAACATTCTGGGTTGCCAAAGTAGTCTGTGATATTGTGTCTTTTGTGAAAGGCCCAAAGAACAGAGATCAAAGAAAGGTGAGAGAATGTAGGTAGGGAAAAGAATGAAGAGGGAGAAAAGTCATAACCTGAGGCAAGTGTGTAAAAGTATTTAGCAGTACAAACAGAACAGGGATGGGAAGCTGTGCCAGCGGCCTGCTGACTTAAAGGAGACCTATTATGCTTTTCCTTATTTTCAGTATAATGTTACAATGTCAGATGTTCATATTGAACATGGCCAAAGTGTCAAATAACAAGGTAAACGTACATGGTAGTAATCCCTGTGAAGAAAAAGCACTGGCTTCAGACTGCTCTGTATGCTCAGTTTCTGTTGTTTTATTCTACTTTCAGCCCGAGCCGACGTCGGCTCGTGACCTGTTGGAGGTGTGATGGTCGTCTGCAGCTCTTCATCAAACATCATCATCACTGTGGCTGTTTCTGCTTGTACTATTCCTCCCTGAGTTATTTCAAACTGATCCGCAGAACAAAGATCACCAAATATGTCCATATTTTGTTGTACTGACCGGTTTTTAGCACCGCTGACAAGTTCTGCTAATTTGGTGAGGAACACGTTTCATTTCCTGTAAATTCTTCACAATTAAAGTCTCCCTTTATTCAGTCATTTAAAAGCTTTTAATATGAAGGAGTAAAGCAGGAAATGTTGAGTTTTCATCCGTGGTAACTTAACACAATGAGCTGATGCAGCTGCCCCTCGGCAGGCTTCCAGAAAGCTGGGCCAATCAGAACAGAGTGAGCTCCTCGGGAGTAGGGCCTTAAAGAGGCAGGAGCTAAGACTGCCTGTTAGAGCCGGAGGCTGAACTGAGGGTCTGCATCAATAGCAGTATAAGATAAATAAGTAGTTTTTTAAGCTATGAATCATGCAAATCTACTCTGGTGGAGTCCCAGAATAAAAATATAGAGTTGGAAATGAGCATAATAAGTCCCCTTCAACACAGTGTAAAGGAAGGAAAGAGGAGAGACGAGAGGAGTTGGAGGGAATAACGTGGCCTGGATGAAGATAACCCAACAATATCCTTCAGGGATGCCCATCACTCTCCAAATATGCTCACTCCACACTCATTTAAAATCTTGTCATGATTTTATGGGGCTGTACAATGAAGGCCAGGGTGAAAAAAATACTATTTTGCTTTGCTATAACAGTGTAAAGTGCATTAAGAATCTCCATGAGCCACTAATTTTCCATCCTGTAGGAATCATGCAGATCCACTAAATTCAAGGAGATAATGTACGTCACACTGCAAGGATAAAGACAGTTGGAAAATGTGTAGTTAAAATATACAAACCTATTTAAATTTCACAGGGAGAGAGACAAAAGTGTGTGTGTTTGCAGTAATGGGAGGCAGCTACAGCAAAGGTCTTGTGAGAATAGGGAGCTGTGAATTTCTCTTGGTGCAACAGAGGATTTGAGGTCGGTGGAAAGACTGCAGCTGACAACTGGGGGTGTGAAGAAACCGTACACATGTGCGTGTGTGTTATGTATGTTCCTACTAAACTAGTCTTACACATACTGTACATGAGGTGAAAACATGTCTGTTGGAACCGTCGATTCCTTCCTGACAGGAGAGAAGAAACGTGTCGCCCTCAAGTGATATAAGGAGTGTGCACAGTTCATGCATGTGTAATCGGGCGTGTCTCACGTGTTGCATTTTGCAAATGCAACACTAAATGTGTAGCATGTGAAATATTGAAATGTATACAAGTCAACATTTCATTACAATGCTTTGAGTAACTTGATAATCAGACTGATGTTTGGTTTCACTTCATTCATTCTATTTTAATTGCTGAAGAGATGTGGGCAGTGATTCAGAAGTCTAGAAGCAGGCTACACTTTGAGGGCTTTTAGGTGTATTAAAAACATAGATACATAGATAATATGGAGCAGCATTGAACACTTGCACTTAAGACTTCTAAGTGAACACAGTCCTTGTCATATACAGTAATAGTGCTTAAGAAAGCTCTTTGCTGGTATAACATTTGTTTGACATTAAATTCACTTACTGTTACTTTAGATTTTTAACCCTCTTACATAACATTGAATCATCAGTTACTTTCCAAAATCTGTTATACACAAGATAATTCACGTTTCACCTTGCAAACTTGCACCCATGCGTCCTTTATATCAGTTTTCTCTTCCCTAAGTTTTCTCTTCCCTAATTTGCATTTCATACAGAGATACCTCGAGGGATGGGTGTTTATAAAAACAATTAAACATGGCATGTAACTCTGCATGTGTGTCCTTACCTTGTTGGGCTGTCCGAAGAATGGATTTCCACCACAGCGCTGGTTGATGACGTCTCTGATAAGGTGTTTTTGTCCATTGTAAGTGGTAAGGATGCTGATGCGGTCAGCAGGGTAGCCCAACAGACGCATGTACATGTACAAAGCCACACAGTACTCAGCCTCCGCCAGGTTCTTTACAGAGTAAGAGAGAAAAGAAGATGGTAAGAATAACATTTTGATATTATGACTAGACAGAATCTGTATTGTTTGAGTACAGAGACAAGGACAGAACTGATGTTTGGGAGACAGTATGTGTACATAATACATAAGTTTGTATTTCATGCCTACTAGCATGACTTCAAAAAATGAATTATCTACAATATGGTTTTGTACTGAATCATTATTGACAGTACTGAGGAGAGGTTTAGCTGAATTACCCAATCACACTGTCTTTCTACCTATCAGCACACCACGGCTGGCAGGATCCCAATCCGAAGAAGCATGAGAATGAATTATATATTTTTACTGTGTGTGTGTGATATTCCTTAAGTGTTTCAAAGATTAACCCAGGAATAGCTAATTGTGTTTTTAGAAGTGTACCAAAGGCTACAACATCAAAAGTTTCATTACATAGTCTGATCTCAGAGCCTTATCGAAATATATTACCCATATTTACATTTTAACGAGATAAGGCAAGTTTTCCAATATACTCCCACTTATTTAAACAACAACTTTAAACAAAAAAAAACAACACTGTCCTAAACATGCCTATTTGCTATAATTATTTAGCTGTCTCTAATTTCAAATCTCCAGATCCTGCAACTACATCACAAGAGTATGTCCTCGAAATGTGACTAAACAGAAAGGCATCGCAGGAATCATTTACCCACTTAACAATCAAATTCAATAAACAAATTCCTCAGCATGTGCATTCTGGCTCCAAGGCTACACTCTGCCCTTCAAATGTGACCGAAAAAAGAAAAGAAAAAAAAAAGCCCAAGCAGTATGCATTATTCATCTAGTTTCAATTAAGCCTGGACTGCAGTCTCACATCTTTGATAATAATTAATGCAGCCTCATCAACAGTTCCTGATCCAGCTGCACTGGAGTCAACACATCAAAAACTGTGACAGCCTTTGTTCCTCTATGCCAATTACATGTCTTCCAAATGGCACAAATTCACATTATAATGAGCATTATCAGACTATGTGTCTACCATTGCACATGCTACAGTATGTTGAGGTTTGTAAGTGAGATAGATGGTGAATTAGTTGGTGTTTTCAAACTTTTACTTTGGAAGGAAATCTGTAAACTGCATTTGGACTGACAAGACTGTTGATCTGCCCACAAGTCTACATGAGAATTGGGGAAGATAGAAGGATGGAAAAGGAGCAGAGAAGCGTAGATACAAACACATCACCGTCTAACAGGAACTATAAATCTAGTCTACCTGTGAGTAACTCCCACCATGTCTTCTGCTCTTATGTAAATTAAAATATAGCTTGTGAAGCAGAGCAGCCTACGTTAACAGCCCTCCTAGTGGCTGCTGAAAAGCCTTTTTCTATCAACAAAGGATGTGGATTTAGATAAGCATCTTACTCTTTATGAGCCGTTTGACAACTTTGGGAGTATTATCAATGGGCTACGACTCCGTGTGGAAAGTGCTTCAGCAAATGAGCCGAAGAAGCAAGGACAGACCTTTGGACTTCTGTTTATCTGTGCGCATGCGTTTGTGTGCGTGATGGATGTATAGTTCCTGTATGAGTGCAAAGCAAAGCAGTTGTTGAGGCAGTGTTTGTTCAGCTGTGACAGGCATTCAGCATACACTGGATACATTTGCTTCTCTAGTGTCCAATTTATCCTGTCTGGTTCCTAGGAAAGTGTGTGTGTGTGTGTGTGTGAGTGTATGTGTGCCTTAGGCATGGTGAGTGATACTGGCAATTCCCTTGAGGAGCCTGAAAATGGCAACAGGCAAATGGAGTAGCGGTTCATGTGACCTGATGTCTCGAGGAGGGCACATGGTCTGGATTTAAGAACAATAAGAAGCTTCAGGGACATGAGCATGCACAGGATTCAAGGCTGGACTTACATTCATGAAGCTCTCTGATGCATGTCCATTGGCTACAGAGCTTACATACAAATCGGTTTCTCATCTGTTACTTTTTCTATTTTGTATGTAGCTTAACAACATAGTATTTTGAAATTCTGTTTACCTGAAATCAAGTGTTGCTGGCTTATTGACAACTGCAAGCGGTATTGAGTCCTGAGAAATGTGTTTATGTTAAAATCTATTCTACCTCCTGATTAAAAAGAATAGTTTTTCCAATGAAGTAACTAGTTTCATCTCTACCTTTAATTTTAACAACTTTAAATATTTGTATTAAAATCAATAACTATCATACTAGATTTAACAGTAAAAATTGGGCCAGTAAAATGTAACTTTTATTTATTTATTTATTTTTTTACACACACTATCAATCCCCGCCTTCCACTTACACACAATCTTGAGTGTCTCAGCAATGTCATGATGAAACACAATCTGGCTCCTGATGTGAAGGACAAACCCACTGGTCTGTGCTGGGCAGCCAGTGCTAGACACACTCTAAGCAGGGTTATGAATATATCATATGGACTGGTAGCTAAACCATTAAAATTTAAAAATGAATGAAGTGCTGTATAACAACCAATTCAGAGGAAATGGAGGCTACGGCTCTCTGGTCTGGTGGAACTAAGTATGCGTAAGTGTGTATATGTGTAAATTGTGCTTGGAAATTGCACATAAATATATAACATGAACTTTTTACCTCCTTCTTACCTTGTGTATGTACCTCTGCTGTAGATATACTGAATACTGGGTGTAGATATTGACTACTGGGTGTTATACTGCATGTCCACTGTTCTCTGAATTGAAGTAATACACTGCATGGGTGATTATCTTTCAGCTGGCAACAAGTTATTTCACCCCAACCAATGCAATGAGTAGCTTCTCATTTCTTATACGACCATGTCCAAAGACACATCCCGTGGTCATGGAAAAGATGTTTGAGAAGGGTCAAATCATTGGCATGCATCAAGCAGAGAAAACATCTAAGGAGATTGCAGAAACTACTAAAATCGGGTTAAGAACTGTCCAACGCATATTAAAAACTGGAGGGATAGTGGGGAACCATCATCTTCGAGGAAGAAATGTGGTTGGAAAAAAATCCTAACTGATTATGATCGGCGATCACTTAAATATTTGGTGAAATGAAATCGCAGAAAAACAACAGTAGAACTCGGGGCTATGTTTAATAGTGAAAGTAAGAGCATTTCCACACGCACAATGCAAAGGGCACTCAAGGGATTGGAGCTGAACAGCTGTGTAGCTCTAAGAAAACCACTAATCAGTGAGGCTAATCAGAAAAAAGGCTTCAATTTGCTAGGGAGCATAAAGATTGGACTCTGGAGCAATGGAATAAAGTCATGTGGTCTGATGAGTCCAGATTTACTCTGTTCCAGAGTGATGGGCGCATCAGGGTAAGAAGAGAGGCAGATGAAGTGATGCACCCATCATGCCTAGTGCCTACTGTACAAGCCTGTGGGGGCAGTGGTATGATCTGAGGTTGCTGCAGTTGGTCACGTCTAGGTTCAGCAACATTATGTGCCCAAAGAATGAGGTCAGCTGACTACCTGAATATACTGAATGACCAGATTATTCCATCATCTTCCCTGATGGCACGGGCATATTCCAAGATGACAATGCTAGGATTCATCGGGCTAAAATTGTGAAAGAGTGGTTCAGGGAGAATGTGACATCATTTTCACTCATGGATTGGCCACCACAGAGTCCAGACATTAACCGCATTGAGAATCTTTGGGATGTGCTGGAGAAGGCTTTGCGCATTGGTCCGACTATCCCATCATCAATACGAGATCACGGTGAAAAATGAATGCAACACTGGACGGAAATAAATCTTGTGACATTGCAGAAGCTTATCGAAACAATGCCACAGCGGATGAGTGCCATAATCAAAGCTAAAGGCGGTCCAACGAATTATTAGAGTGTGTGACCTTTTATTTTTAGGTGGTGACTTTTTTTTTGGCCAGGCAGTGTACATGTCTTTGTGGATTCATCCTGTTGGTACTGGGTTACTTACAGTTTAACCATATTTAATTCCAGTTTGATTTTAGTAAGTTTTCACAATACATTAACAGTTCATTTTCTAGAAGTGACTGATTCTAGTTAGTTTCCAAGTTTTAGTTTTAATTTCTTAAGGAGAATCAAAAAGAGGTTCAAATGTGTGATATCATGATTAGGTAGACTCACAGAGTAACTTTTTGTAAGTGCTACATCATTAGTACAAATGACTGCTGTGCTGTGTGTGTATTTGTGTATTTTGTAGTGTACTACTGACCTGATAGAAGTAAGGGTTGGGCTCAGACTCTCCCACACCATTGAAGTCCTCCACATTAATAAGCTGGAAGTCAAAGGTCAGGCCAGGGTTGGGTACCTGGAACTCAGGCATTTGCTGGACATGAGGCAGATTTCCCAGGTGTTTGTAGCGCCAGTTGTACAAGTTACACAGACTGTGGCACAGGGAGATAAAAACATTGTCACACTGTTGTTATGTCCTTTTTGTGAGGCAACATCGCCAACCCCTAAAACACTGCATCCTTAATCCTAACATTAAGTCTATCAAAACTGATTCTATGTTATCTCTTATGTTATCTACTGAATGACCCACCTCGCACGTGCACGGCCCTGCGCATCCAGATCTATGGTGGGCACTCCCAGGCGCACAAATCGGGTGAAGAGGGACTGTTCCATGTTTGAGTACTTCTGGAAGGCCATGTTCTTGATGACAGGGGGCAACTGGTGGTGGTCTCCAATCATGATCCAACGCTTCAGCCTGCTGTAGCCATCCTCTGGGTTCTGTAGAGAGAGAGAGGGGAAGATATACAGAGAATACTTAAATGAAGTTAAGAGGTCAGAACTAGCCTGATTAAAATATTATTTTAATCTTCTACATTTGGCACAGTATAAGGTTTCCCTTTAAATATGGTGATGAAAATAAATGTCTTACCTAAAGGTACCAGTATAAATTAACATTCTAACCTGTAAAGTCCAGATGTGTAATCCCAGTGCACTACAACTACCCCACGCTGCCCAGCTCTATTCAATTTAGTTTTTGTCTAATGACTTGACAATATGATATTGTGTATGTGAAATCAGATCAACAGATAATAGCATTAAAGTCCAGGTGGGCAGTTAAGCATGAAGGGCCAGTGCAGTATGTTACTCATGTCTACGTCACGCTGCCAGATTTCGCTAATTAGATGTGGTTTATTTGGAGCTTGACCTCAGACAAATTTGATATACCAACCATTGTAAGTCAAGAGCTGATTTAATCACTCAAATCACTGATAAGGGTTGAATAGCTGGATAATGAAAGGGAAGGAGAGCAGGAGGAATAAGAGTTTCACTGTGACGTATACTTGGCTCACTGAGAAAAGGGAGATAAAGAGAGGAGCTCTAGTGAGGCTGTTGAATGGGCTGATGTGCTTAATGGTCTCATCTGTAAACAGACATTAACACTATCTTGGACAATTAGGCACGACTACCAAAGACAAGCACCATTACCCTGTTTGGAGCCCATCAGTCAGACCTTACTTAACTGGGAAAGTCAGGTAGTAGAAGACTGAATCCTAAAGGATTAAACTGGGCTTGATGTCGGAACTTATGATAGTCCTTGGGCCTGGCATAGAGTTGTCAGGCAGGACATAGCTGTAGTTTTTGATAATAGTTGAGTTTTCAGCTAAACAGTCTTAGCTTTAAAGCACATTGTTAAGTTACCTGCAACAGCAAGGGGATGAAGGTCTCGATCTCCAGAATCTGAGCAGCTTCTTCCATCAGGATGTTGTCATACTAATAAGGAGAATCAACAATTTAATAAAAAATAGTTAAAATAACTGAGTCAAGTCATTGTGTGGTAGTTTAAAAATAAATAACTGAGAGGAGTCTACCTTAAATCCCAGCTCCACCAGGTCATGACGTTTGAGTGCAGCATGTGTGCAGGTCATAGCGATGATTTTGGCTTCCTTCACTAGCAGATACTTGGAGCGGTCCAGTCCACTTCTCAGCAGCTCAAAGGCCCTAAACTCCTTCAAGGGTAGACAAGAGAGAAAGTGAGGGTCAGGATTTAATCACTGCACACAATAATATTTTATTAACAGATGTGATTCGGGAGACAAATAGCAGAAAGAAATTAAGAGAAACCATAATCTCCCATAAGTAATTAAAAACTAATTGAATAAAGACCTCTGGAGAGACCTTGGGAAGCTAGGATCTAGGTAGCTATTATGTATCAAAGTATTTGTGAATGTAATTATGTTTCACTTTAATTTTTGAAGGCAATACTGACAAAATGATGAATGATTACTGTGGAAGATGATGGATAAGATGATTATCTAAGGTGAAGTAACAGCAACTCTAGCAGAAAAAAGTCACTTCAGTATTCAGAAACATAACCGATACACTGTTATCTCTACCCACATTTGAAAAACTCAATAGATTAACTTAAGACCTAGAACTCATAATAGCTCCAAATGCCTCTTCTTTTGATTCCGTGGAGACGCTTCATAACTCCTAACTAAAAGACAGTCACAAAAGACTGTGGCAGCGTCTCTTGCCTTTCAACAAAACATATCATTAACATAATCCCTCTGCCTTCTACTCTCATTAACAAACACTCTCCTCTTTCCCATGATGCACTGATACAGAGGCCAGCGAGCCGCAGGGCTGTTCTGCGGAGAGTATACTGGGTGTAGTTTTGCTGTTCAATATCTGCAGCTTGAGGAGCACTTTAGCACAGATTTTCTTACATGGCTTATACTGGAATGGAAGATTTAGGGCCGGTTTTTAAACAAAAAATTAGTTCAGAGTTCTGATATCATGGCACTCTGGAAACCACGCTGTAGGGGGGAGGCACCAAATGGGGAATATGGGTGAACAGGCATGCTATTTTCAGGTTACCACACTAGCTGTGTAGGGGCAGGGAAGGGAGAGAAGCAGGGAGAGAGGACGGGAGACGTAGACTTGGACAGCGCTGGGGTATAAATATTTGATGTGTTACTATTTTAGCATTAATATTAAACCAATCAAAACATGCAATATTGATGAGCTCTATTTTTAACCCTCATGGCTCCAGAGCGGTTGAAGGGTGAAATCAAGATGGTGAAGATTCACAGACACTAAGGAGAGGGAAAAAATACTAAAAAGAAGTAAACAGTAGTAAAGATGTTGAGAGACTGCAGAGAGGAGAGAGGAGATGTCTATAGAAGAAAAACACAGGAGGCACTTTGTGTCCCTGTCTGTCTGTACTGCGATAAATTCATAGCATATTCCTATGACAGCTTATTCCAAACTGCTTTTACATTTGAAAAGGCAGACAGATAAGCAAATTCAGCAGAATGTCGCCTTCTCTTCCCTGCACCGCAGACAGCAATGCCTCTTAATGGGTGTACAGATTTCACTGCAGCATGGGTGAGGCTGAGGGAGGAGGGAGAGGTGCTGTGATGCAGTGATACAGAGGCCAGCCAGATAAATCAAGGTCACCACATGTGTTGGGATATTACCTCCAGCCAATAACTTCTTTATTGCTTTTCGGAGACCTTCTTGGTGTTCCCATAAATCTGAAATGTTATTGTTATCCCTACAGAAATACTCGATGGGCTGAGGAGGAATGATAACATCTGTGTGATGAGTGTGAAAGAGTTTGAAAAGTAAAAAAGATCTGCAAATATATCTGAAGAGATGGGCCAAAAATACCACTGGCTATGTGTATGTGTGTGAGTAAAAAAATGAAAGGGCTACATGGGCTAATTAGTTGGAGACAGTGTGTGTAATATGTGCATCTGTACATGTTATTTGTTGCTGTGTGCATTTTAATGTAAAGTACATTGACTTGAACTGCAACAAAGTTTGTTCTATAAATAAAATTGTCTTGCCCTATTGCACTCAAGTAACCTCTTTACATCCCACTGGGTGTTGCTCAGCAGAGAGGGAACTAGCACACTCGTGTGTGTGTGTGTGTGTGTGAGTGGCCTCCTTACCTCCAGCTGGGTAAATATTTTCTTGATGTGGCGGTAGCAGCCCTCCGCAATGTCCATGTCCTCCTCAAATGACCGACCCTTGAACACAGGCTGGGGGGCGTTGGAGAAGTACTTGTGGAAGGGAAAGTGTGCAGCCACGGCCTCCACCTCCACTTTCTTGGCCTGTTTAGGCTTGACTTTGCTCATGTACTCTTCCCAGCGAGATATCACCTGTAGTTGGGAGAGAGAGCAGACGTACAGCACCCTCGGGATGTTAACGAGTCTGAGTCCCAGTAGTGATATTCTGAGTTAAGTATATAATGTAGAATCACACACGTCCATGTGCCTTGTATGTATTTGGGTGAGTGATCAAAAGGTGGAATGGGTTAGAATACATTACAGGTGGTCTTGAAAATATAATATATTCAGAGAATCACTTAAAAAATGTTTAAATTCACACCTTTATTAAGAAAATCGCTAAGCTTTCTGGTGTGGAGATTCGTAGTACACTAGCCTCCAGTTGTTTGATGCCTACCAAAATGCTCTATGGGCACACACTGGGGGTTCCTTCGTTCCTCTGCCCAGCCTAAATGGTGCATGCTGTAATTTCCTTATAATTTTTTTGTACAAAACTAAAAACACATTACAAAAAAATGACTAAAAGAGAACAGATAGCCTCACTCTCCTGCTGAGGACCTAATAAACCAGCCTCAACAACACAGCAGGGTAGCCTAGTTCTATAAATACCCCTGTGAAAAACAACTTTAAGGATAACATTAACTAGTCTGCTTGAGGACTGAGCTTAATTGTGTGTTAAATATCTGTGTGAGAGGACTATTAAGACCACCATCAATACCTTAAGTATATCTATAAGCATTTGAATCATTGATCACTGACGGAATAGTGTGCTTGTGGTTGCAGATTCACTACGCAAACAACTTCTGGACATTTGCATCCTCAAATATATAAGAACTAGACTGTTGGTCAGTTTTCAGAGCTATGACAAACACACAGGAAACCTCAGGAAAATTAGTTGTATGCTGAGAATTCAGTCTCTATGCGGCATCAAATAAATCATAAACCACAGTGGTGTGTGTGTGTGTTTTTATGAGGGACAACTGTCAAAGTTATGTCAAGGTGCAAAAACTGTCAGCATGAGCATCCTCAAACAATCTCTGACATGAGAGCTTGGAAACGGCCGTGGTATTCAAGTATTTGCTATAGCTTCGACTCACCGGATAACTAGCGGCATTAGGATATAGTGTGAGTTCTGACTACCGCAGAGAACTATGTCACTGGCATCCTTGCACTATTTCTATATGTCTCATATTACTGCCATGATGTGATGTGATACTTCACTGACAGCTACTTATTTGCAGGGGGGGGAAAAAAGGAAGTTTGGTATTTTTATGCTTACCAGGAAACTGAAGATGACAGCTTAATCATGACCCCTACCCTTCTTTATGTTACAAATATATATAACGTCTATTTAAGAACTCTTCTAATGAAGGGAATGCAGATAAATAATTGTCTGCAGCAGTGGAACTTTTCCAGCAGCCCAAGAGGACAGCGATAATTAGGTGACAGGAATAAACAGCGAGGGTTGAGATTGTATCTAGGTATTTGCAGTCTAGGCAAAAAAAAAAAAAAAGCAATGAGTCTGGGGAATGGAAGCTTCAATAATGTCTGGATTTGATTGGCGTGAATATCTCTGAGGAGCAGGGCAGACAATGCAGAAATCTATTCTAATCAATTTTGCAAAATATGTCCCGTATCCCCTTAACTCTCTGTTTCTGTAAATCAATATTAATACCCAAACACAATTTCAAGGATGTTTAGAGTCTTGATAGTAGGACAGCGAGAAGCAGCTGACTGCAAAAAACATCAGGACTTATGAAAGTTTAATTTTTGATAAACATTTATTATATTAGGAATTTTATTTGAACATTACTCTCACATTTAGCTTGATATTATGCATAACATGTTGCAAAATTGTACACTTATTATATTTTTTATAAACAATAGTTTCAATTACTTTTTTGCGACTTTCTCTACACATCATAGAAACACATGCACACCTTGTGATAGCCTTACCTGGTAGAGGTAGAAGTGTCCAGCGGTCTCACAGGTGTAAGAAACATCACCGGGAACATCCAAGCTCTCCTGTAACCTTCCCACCTCTCTGAGGAGCTCCAGTCTTCTGGCGAGGACATAGTTTACCCTGCCGTATCTGGAGATGGCGAGCACAGCATAGTTAGTCAACAATCCTAACGGCTTACCTTTTTTTGAAAAATTATAAATAATCACAATCATCTGCTGCAATTGTCACACATATCAAAGGTTTAGAATTATAAAATGATGTGAGAAGATTCATGTTTAAGGTTTCACATGCTGTTTCTATAAATAAATGGTATTATTAAGGACACACACGCACACACACACAAAGAATCATTGGTAGAATCTGTTGATTTGTGAAAACAGAATTTAAGAATTTCTTGGATGTAACTTAACACAGACACATCCATTACTGCAGATTATAGTCTCATTTGTTTGCAAAGGCACTGAATATGTTCGTGTTGTGCCTTTCTGATGTTATTACTAAACATCAAATGATCAGAATGCGCTTGACTATCAACCTCACTGCCCCACAAAAGGTGATGACCCACGTTCATCGACCTACATGCTGGTGTTACAAGCCAGACGGAGACCTCAGACAAACCATTACATATAACAAACAGGTGAGATAAAGTCTCTTCTAATTGTGGATGCCATCTCTGATCTGATCTCGATCACTTCCCTGTGTGGCATTAGGTTGCTTATTGCCTGAATTGATTAATAGAGCAGAGTTAATCTCGATCTGATGGTTGTTATCTGATTGTTAAGTTGATTGTGTGGAATTTTGGTTTTAATTGCCATTACTGTGTTTCTGTCCTTGGCTGAGAGTCAGCAGATGACATAATGCATGGTTATCTGAGGACATGCAGTATCTTACAAGGTAAAATATTTTGTAAATATGACCCACTGTACTACAGAGGTTCCAAGACGGCAACGGGTGTCCTTGACTGCACACAAGGTTTGTTTAGGGTTCTATCATGCATCCTATTGTGCGGCTGAACAATTTTGCTTAAAAGCAATTAGCAGGTGGCAACAAGACAAGCAACACACACAGACAGGAAGTGGGAGGGGTCATAGGGTAATACTGGAGGTGAAGTCTATTTTTAGACACTCTGCAAAGATCCTCAGTCAGCAGGTGACTCAAAGACAATCACACTGCTCTGCCTGTTTGGCCTGAATAAAATTAAACAAAAATGGAGAGTGACCTTGCTTCCCAGGATGTCAGACCTGTAATGCATTCAGCAACTCCCAGAGACAAAAAAACCCCAGAATTGATGCATAAATGTGAACAGCAGACAGACTACATTTATCACCAGGGTTGCAATTTTTTTTTTTTCTTAAAATCCAATAAATATAAAAGTGATTGAGTATGCTGCATTTTATTTTCACCATGAGCAAGAGAGGCATCATGACACATTTTGACATACTGTTAATTATTTTTTACCTAAAACCTAGAGCTAAATATAAACTGTCTAAATGTGGTCTTCCCCATACTGCCACCAACACCCACTCTCAAAATCTCATTAAAGCAGCACAAAATATATCATAAAATGCAGGGAGGCAGTGTTAATTGATAGTGCTGTAGCTTTCCCCTTTGTTAGGCATTCGGAGGAGCACTGCCTTCCATTTTTCATCTCGTATACAGTGTTAATTAAAACTCTCCGGCTCTCTCCTCTTGGTGGTGTCAGTGGGGTGGAAGGAGTGTGGAGTCTGCATGTTGTTATGAGGCATCCAGGCAGGCGGGAACATATTAAATGCTGCTAGCTAAAGCTCCTTCTTTTATGTCTGTGATGCTGCATAATTTAAGAATGTAACAGACTGCTTCCATGTTAGGACCCTAGTTCGCATACACTGCTATTCATACTACAGTCATACAGTCATACTGAGCAGTAGCTATACACAGGGTATGTAAATGAGCGACATGTATAACCCCTCCCTTCCTCTTCTGGAAGTGCTGCTAAAAGCTATAGGGTGCAATTTGCTCAGTGCCACAGATGGAAAAGGTGGTAATTAACTATGTAGGCTATAAGGAAACTTCAAATAGTAACAGCATGAAAACTTAAGATTCAGTGACACAGAGCTATTTATATTCAAATGCTAGCCCCCCCCAAAAAAGAGTGCTGGATGATTCACCTAATAATAGTGTAAAATATAGCAGCAGTCATGTAGAACTGTAAATGTTTTGGGTATCTTGAGATAATCTCTCTTTCTCAAGTCTGTCATGAGTGCTTAAGTGTGCTGCCCCCCCACTTTCTCTTTTCCCATCTCAGTATGTCTCAGTAGTAAGGGCTGAGTCACTATCCTTCAAGGCATCACACACACACACACACACACACACAAATACAGTGGAGCTTACACAAAGACGTGGGTGAGTGAGTTGGGAACTACTGGGGCTTCCCTAAAAGGACTCTAGTGGTTCTTGTCTGAGGCTATTTGTTCTGTGCCCTGCCACCAGTGCTGGATGAAGAGCAACACTATGTGTTTTACATGTCTTTTAGTGTGTAGACAAAAGTTCTTAAACAGCTACTTCTAAAACAATATTTAGGTTTAATTCAATTACAGTCAGGTAATGTCGTACACCAGAGATTTAACCTCAGCTACATAAATATTCTTGTCTTAAAACCTGAAATGATAAGTATTTATTCATGTAATTTATTTATTTGTTCATAATTTATACCACAGATTGCTAAATATTTTGTTACATGAGTTTGTTCCTATACATTTTTGTATATTACATAGCACACTGTGGATGAAGTATTTGCTAGAATTTGTAATACTTCTACTACTATCAATTTTCTTCTGTGTTATACTACTACTACTTTAAATTTGGTCAGCCACAAGTATAACTACAGATTTTTATGATCAAGACATATACTTAAGAACTGGGATGTTTGGGCTAATGTTGCCTCTTAACTTGCTTTCTTTACCAGAGGGGGAAGTTGACAAGAGACACAAAGAAATACTGACTGAAAGAATGATTATCAGTATGATTGTACATTGTTTAGGCAATGCATAACTATCCATGACTTTTAGGCAGCCCTGAAAAAACTTCCAAAATCATGTTTTCAGGTTTTCTTCTTAGAAATTATTCTCAGAGTGGCCGGTACAAATGGGTACAAGGTCAATTCTTTTCTTGTGGTGTAGTGAGGAGAGGGTTCATCAGTAAGGAATTGCCTCTGAGAGCAGAGCTGTGGGGAGAGATCCCTTACACTGGTGGAAAGGCCTGAGAGGCCAATGCTGCCTAATGAAGATAAACCAGGTCTATGGCCTGGCATATGGGAGTATCGAGTAGCCCTGTCACTGTGTTGGCTCAGACTAATTTCATATGTATGTGGGCAGCTGGACTGCTTTTATGTATGTCTGCGTGTGCTTGTGTTTGTTGTCGGCTTTGATCAAACTGTGAAGGTTGCCTCTGCAGTGGATATGCATAAGTCTATAAACGTATCCAAAGTACTTTCATATGAGCATGTGTGATATCAACCGGTCTCAATTTTCACGTGTGCATTTCTGTTTGTTTAGGTGCATCTATCTGTGTGTGGATCCTCTCTCCACCTGTCTCCTGCTGTCCTCACCTGCTGAAGTCCTTCTCAGTCTCCAGCTCCTCTTCTCCGTGACCCAGACGCAAGAGATGGCGTTCGTCGATGTCTAGTGCCAT
Organism: Thunnus thynnus; assembly: GCF_963924715.1. Taxonomy (NCBI): domain Eukaryota; kingdom Metazoa; phylum Chordata; class Actinopteri; order Scombriformes; family Scombridae; genus Thunnus; species Thunnus thynnus. The sequence goes on from NC_089532.1 coordinate 12,798,227, forward strand.
GATTTTTTCAAACAGCTGGTTCAGAGCCTGGTGTAGAATGAACCATGGTAACAAGTGAACATGATCAGACATGGAAATCCCCTCTTTTTATTTGTGTTTATTTAGTCAACCATCAACAGCACTTGTGCATGAAATGATCTCATTGATCTCTAGTGATTTGGTCCTGTATTGGTGCTGTTAATGTGTAATATCTAATAAGTAGAATAGGTAGCATGCTAAAGGAATATAAATGGAAGGTGAAATGATTGCGCTAGAACAAAGGTTTTCATTATTAAATCCAGTTCTACTTTTTGTGGCTAAGTTTCCTTCTGGCAAGCTTCCACTGGTGTAAAACAACAGCAGATTACTTTATGATTAAATACTGAGAGGGGATACTGGGGCACAAGGGAGCTTGGATTTAAATTTTTCCTCCATGGTTTGAGTAGAGCTGTTGCCTGATTAATGGACAGTTCTGAGCACAAGCCGTAAATTCTCTAGACAGCTTCACTGGTTTTTGAGCAGGGTGTTAGGGAAAATTTTCAGAGCTCATAGATGTATTGTGCTGGTTTGTGTGTAGATGTGCTGTGTGTGTGTGGTGGGTTAACCTGATTTGAGTGTGTCACTATGAGGGTCCTCTGCTCAGGAAAGTTGTGATAGAGGTTTGAGATGATCTGAACAGCAACATCTGTCTTTCCAGTACCTGGTGGTCCTACAACCTGGAGACACAACAGGAACAGGGTTGGAAAGAAGGAAATAAACATTTTTAATTAGCGAACATGAGAAAAGTAAGAAAACAGAAACAGAACAGAGGATAAGCACAATTAGAAGTTAGGTTATAGTGCAAAGGCATTTGCCTTGGAGACATCCCAGTAGTTTTGACAACTAGGTCATGAGCATGTCAGAACGGGCTAAGCTGGTGCCCCATAGTTTACCATACTCAGACGGACCCCATGCAACAGGGCTGTGGTGTTGCCTGGCATGCCAAGTCAATCCCACTGACTGCACACATGGGCAAGAACACAGAAAGCTCCTGAAAAAGGAGGCATAAGCATCCTTCAAGTCTCCTTTTTGTTCTTGTTTTCTGAATGTTACTAGCACTTCAACACTCCATGCATGTTGCCATGATAATAAGCCTTGTATTTACTTATCTTAGGGGAATAGCACATCTAATTTACCAAATAAATATTTATGAGACAGGTTGGACCTAGTATGGGTATCTCAGGTGAGTAATTTCTGCTAAAAATAGTAATGCACAATTAGATATTCTTGCATAAATCAGTGCATAATCAGCTCCTTGGTTACCCTACATGAAAGCCAAGCCAGGCAGACTGGGAGGTAGTATGTGTTTATTATGGTTGCTAAAGACTGTGACATATGCCAAGAAGGAAGGTTAGAGGAGGTCAGAAGAGAGGAGCAGAGCAAGGCATGCATGCAGAGATGTTTTATGACTCTGCTGATCACCTACTTGCCATATTTACCTCGGCTAGCTGCACAATAAATAACTCAGAACCCACTGCCAGCTTCCAATCATCACATTGGAATAGCGCTTTTGTTAAAACGGTATGTGTTGCACCACTCTGGAGATAACAATGGTACGTTGGAATGACATGGCTGTGGATGTGCATAAGAACTGGCTGTATCCATCGCTGTCATCCTGTCATTTTTATGAGTGGTTGTTTACGTCATTGGATATGCCAAAATTACAGAGAGGATTCAGAGAAATTCGTCATCACTCAACATAACGGATGGAGGTGAGGACACCAAACAATACCATATTTACTGGTGAGGGAATTTCCTTCCCCCACTAAGATTAATGGTTGAAAATGTTTGGCTATGTAACAGCAAGGTGGGACAATATGCACCTGCAGTATCAGCAGTCGCTGGACTGAGGCTCTGCCCAGACAATATCACACACAAGGATATGCAATGATGACTTGATAGGGCTGAGCTTAAAAATGAGCTTGTTCTTCTTATTAAATCACTATGCTTTATTATGTTTTCTTTTTCTGTTACTTATAGAATACATTTAAAAGAGAAAGACAAAATGAAACATTAGCTTGTGTGAGGTATTGTGTTTGCGATGTCATTTTTTGTATCAACTCTGCAATCATCTTAATCTTCTAAGAACAAATAAACAGATACGCAGTGACTAATTAAATCAGTATTCCATAGGTCAGATATCCATGATTACTATTTGATGAGTGTGCAATCTTTTGTCAAATAGATCATCTTTATTTTGCAGGTTTTCTTTGGATGGCTTCAATTCAATCTTAAAACTTGTGTGAGCAACTCATACAATGAAATGATAAAGTCCTTACCATGGTGAGGCCTGGCTGCATCCCGGCTCGAATGGCTTCAATCTGAGTGGGAGTGAATTGAATTGTATTCCTGCAACAAATACAACATTTACATTGCTGGCATTAATAAATCAAGTAATTAGTCAGAGATACTGAATAGCCTTGATAGCATGAACACATTTGTGTTCAAATGTTTTCATTAGTTTAAAAAAAACAAAAAAAGTGCTTAATGCAAGTTCTGTTGTTATGTTTTTTGAGACCATCTTTAAAAATTGTTAAGGGCTGTAATGGGCTTCCCCATGGACATGTGGTTACTATCAAGATTTAAATATCAAAGTGCAAACTGGAAATGCTAAAACACCATTAGATGAATCTTAAATTTTCATGAAGGGCAATTATTTTGTGGTGTTATAATTAGCCAAGGAACAATAAAGCCTTATCTGTTCACTTTTAATTGCATAAAAACTCAAATCTATAAATGTAGGCATAACAACAACCAAAATAGCACCACAACATTACATAGCGAACAAGTCAGAGATACCATGGCGACAAACAAACCAAAACAGTCAGGCATAAAGTAGTTGGAACAGGGCACAGAGCTGTACTGGGGTAGCTGTAATGAGCATTTGGCTTCATTTCTGTGTTGTTTGACACTGAAAAGATGCTTTGGATGAAGGTTAAGGACTTAAGGCATGCTACAAAACAACACATGGGCCAAGAACTGAAGGATGGGTGAAACACAGTGGTAAGTGTCAGTTAAGGTGTAACTATCTTTAAAGAGTTCATCATGCTGACTACCGAGAGAAGTCAAAGTTCAACCAAACACTACACAGCTTTTCGACACCTGATCTCGTTAAGTAGTGAGCCAGGACGCCTAATCTCTCACCGTTTGGGCTGGTTGTAGGGATATGGCCCGCGGTTGGGAGTGACATATGGCTCAACGATCAAGGCCATGTCCTCCACTTTGTCCTCCACTTCTTCATCAGCCTTTCTCTTCTTTCCTTTGTCTGTTTTGTTTGAGATGGGAAACGTGATTCTAGTAAAGGAAAAGAGGGATTAGAAAATATTACATAATAACATGTAGACCATTGTATCCAGTATGCAAATAACACAAAAGCAAAAGAACTAATGGAATAATGTCTAAACATTTATCTAAAATATTATTCATGGTAAATCAACCTCCTTTTTCTTCATAATTTCTTAATAGGATCTTGACATTCACCTGAAAGGAGGGACTTGCAGTTCACGATTCTCCTCTGTGACCTTTATAGTGGAGCCAGGGAAACAGGAACGTAAATGGTCCAGTGACAGAAAGGTGTCATTGAAGTCCAATGTGGAGATCTGATTAGGCATTTTGGAATAGTGGGCACTGCCTTGGTCTCCATAGCCAAGGATGATGTCGTGAAGCCAGTCTGGGACAACACACTCTGTGTTCATCAGGTTTCTGATGGTCTCTAGCACTGCCTGGAACAGAGAAACAGAGAAAAATGGGACAGATATCAAACCAAAAGTTAGCAAAAAGCAGATTGAGGCATGTCAGACAACAGCACTGCAGAAGCTTTCATGACTCAAGAGGTGGTTTAGCCGGATAAGAATAAATGTGTGGTGGGCTGATGGGACAGCAGGAAATTTGTATGTCTGTCAATTATGTTTTAATGAGCTGCAAACTGTCTAATACCCTGTGCATCAAACATTGGGTAGGAAACGTGTTTACTTTTATCTGTGTCAAACATCAAAGATGCAGAAGAATGTTTCTTGAATACCCATTAGTTCCTGCGCCTTTCAAATACAAGAAAAAAAAAAAGACACTTCAAAAACATCTGTCATTCCTATCGCTGTGAAAGACAGAAATGGGTGCTCAGAATTAGAAACAGAGGATTTGACAAAGCCGTGATGAGAAGCTATCGAATAAAAGAACGTGGCAAACAGCAAAGTGATTTGTGAATGGTTAACATTCTAAAAAAGATGCAGCACAAAATGGAGCAAAACAACATCAGAGAGACAGATGGGATTTTTAACAAAAGTTTCACACTTGCATGGTTAACCTTACCATGAACTGCAGAAAAACTCATCAATCTAATATTAGCATAGATTTACCTTTTCTTAACCTTCTTGAAAAGCTTAGTTCTGCTGAGGACATTTGTATGTTATACTGACAATATAATATAAAATGTTTATGCTTTCTTACTGAAGGCACCCCAAGAGTATACCATACAATGTTGGCTTGCTGCCACAAGGGGATTCTTAAAGGTGAGAGAGGGGTATCACATAAAGATCCAGTGAGAAGTGTCTCTCATTGGGATCACTTTGAGGGCCTTGAGTGGGTGGTAATCTCGGAGTTGCCCTGGCCCCAACCTTACAGCTACAATACCCAAGAGAGCATAATACATGCGATAGATCACTCAGGGGTGGTGCTGGTAGGACCAGAGCTCAAGGTCCGAGGATAAAGCACTTAAACACTATGTATGGTGAGGGCGGATCCGAACCTTGAAATTATTCTCCTTTGGTTTGCGTCTCATGATGATGTTGAATGTTTCATATGGGTCTTCGGTGCCACTCTGAATACTGCTGGTCATGTCCTGCTGATACTGGTTCGGGTCCAGCCATACACGGAATGTTCTTGCATCTCCTCGCAGCTTAGGCTTTGGTTCAGGTCCTGGATAAGAGTGGAGGGGAGAATACTTGTTACAGGAAGGAAGTGATAATAACCTTGAGTGACAAATCTAAATTTGTATAACATTTTAAACATAGCTAAGTGTTTTACACTCAAAAGAAACTACCCATCCGTACAACAGTATAACAGAAAAGTAACAGATAATGGCAGGGCAAATCTTTAGAAGGACAGGGGTCGCCATTAAGGGAATACTATTAAAACTGAATCTAAATCAGTTCATTCCCAGAAGTAAAACATTAGCATTTCTTTAAAAATAAAATCCTTTCAAAAGAGCTCACCCTGGCTTGTCTTGCTATAGTGCTATTCCACCTCAGGAACAGGAATTACATGAAGATGCATGACTGACAGATAGAGGACTTTAAGCTTACTCCCATAGGGAGGCTGTGTGGTGCAGCGAGTGCAGCTTTCACAGATTGATATCTAAATAGATTCTTGTATGGCAGTGCGGGGCACAGAGCAAGAGGAGAGAGAAACTCAATCCTATTGACCTCTGATGTGTGTGTGCCCATGAATGTGTGTGTATACGTGCCTGCGTGCACGTGTGTATAGCGTGTAGTGTATGTGGGGATCCTCAAATCCCCCTTACTAAAATGAGTGTGGTGATAGCTTAGGAGTGGAAGCTACACCCTTTACACCATAGGATAACAACTTGGACAGCTGGGCCAAGGTGTGTGGAGTTAAAACAAGTACAGTGGAAACCGCTTATAGTGATCACTATACTGGTTAGCGTGAATTAGATTGTAATCTGCATGAGAAATAAAGAAAATAAAGAAAAAGAAAAAAAAAATCAGTTTTAATAATCATCCCCTTATAGTGATCTAGTCCCGGACAGACGTGATCACTATAAGTGGTTCCACTGTGTGTGCTATTCTATTAAACTGTCAGTTATTAAAAGGTAGGAGTAAATCAATGCATGATTTAAAAGGAGATGCATTGCACTTGTTCACTTAACTCACTCATAATGTATCCAGTAACCTCTGCATTCACATTCTGCATTTGAACCAAACATTTTAGAGAGCACCAGATAAGATTATCCTTAGCTATATATAATGTAAGTCAGTTATTAATGTCCCAAAATTCATCTCTCAGCTCTTGTCTCCACAAACTGTCACCAAGTACCCAGTGATTTATGTGAAATCACCCCACCGCCCAGTTAGCTAGAGTACCACTTATCCCCGTTGGGGATCTGAAAGTTTAACCAAGCTCACGCTGGCTGGGCATGTTCCCTGGCAGGATGTCTATTTAGAAAGCCCTGCCCTCTGCATATTTAAACCAAACAGATGAGGGAGGATAGGGTAATGGGTGCTTCCTTGCGTGGACACATGTTCCGGGAAACTGCAAACACTTAGAATAGCAGGGCTGCAGCTACTCAAACCGACCAACTACTCAGAGGGACTGCTTTAGGCTGTGGGGATGAACATGACACACTAAATAGAGATCATATTACTGTATATATATATTTTACTTTCCAGGAAAAAGCAGAGATTTTGATTTTGTCTGAGAGGATTCCTTCTGTGTGGACACACACAAAAAAGACTCTCCGAGTGTTATATTTGATGACAGTACATTTTAAGGCTTTAATTGGAAAAATATGGTAACTCAGATAAAATTTCATGGTGTGCTCAGATCATTTTCCTAATGCCAGAAAGCATTGTTGATGGCAATACATTGTTTCAGATATAGAGGTGAGTGTTGCTTATGGCACAATGAGTGTATTCTGCACGACAAGCACATTCAGGGTTCTCTTACAGAGGCACATACATCCAGATATAAATCCAATAAATAAAGCAGGGGGCAGGGCCCATAGCTCTCAGGTGTTGTTGTCGACCTCAGGTTAATGGAATGTTAATGTGAACAGGTCAGGTCTCACTGTGACTGTCACCATGACAACACCAGAGTGACCCTCTCTGAAGGATCAGTTGGTGGGGTTGATTGGGTATAGGAGGTCTGATGGGAGGAAGGATCTAATGTGTCACCGGTGTATGTGTGTATGCAGGCAGGAGCACATATGAGCATACCTTCCTCAATGACGCGTCCCTTGTCATCCAGCATACCCTGCACCTCGCAGCCTCTCACGTACACTAGGCCGGTCTGCTCCACAAAGGGTTGGCGCCGGTCGAAGCGTGTGCCATAGGGCAGGTTGGGCCGCACCGTGATCAGAAAGCAAACATCGTGCTTCCGCAGCCCTGGAGGGAGAGAGGATGGAGAGAAGGGTTAGAGAGAGAGAAAAAAGGAAAGAAAAGGGTTTTAGAAACAGAGAGAGGAAAAAAAGGTAGACAGAGAAAGAGTCAGAGAGAGAAAAGGACAACGATAGAGAGAAAGGCGAAGTGGGAATTTCGATGAGACAGAGTAGTAGTGTGGGGGAGTTTGGAGATGCAAGAGAAACCGCCCTGTCAGCATGTGCCTGATCTTTAAAACATGAAGCTCTAATTATACAATGGGGAATGGGCTATTGGATGGAAGGAAGTAATACTTCATTCCTCCACTGAATTACAAGAAAGAAAGTAAAACCATAAAAAGTGAGAAAAATGTGTGTATGCACAGACATTGGATATTAAGTGAGGACATTAATTTGAGATACATCATGCTTACTTTTTAAAATCCAGTGAGCACCCCATCATTATGTCTATAGCTTACTGTACTGTGCTTACTGAAAGACCCCATTTACTTTCTATATTAATTAGTGCAATACACCATTAGCATACAATGACATGTGAACACATCCTATATCTTTCTCTGGCGGGCATTGCAGCTGGCCACTGGAGGCTTCATTGTGCTTTCTATGTTCACAGTGAATCAATGTCTTTCAAGGCTGACAAGCTTCTGTTAACATTATCCACAGTGCCCCTATCAACAACAGAGAGATAGAGAGAAAACGATCAGGAAATAAAACAAAGAGGCTCAGTGGAGTGGAGACGACACAGAAATAGCATGTCTTCACACAGACGTGAGGTAGGCAAGGGTCATGAGTCAAGGCCCATTGGGATGGAATAGTGTGGTGAGGGAACACTTTATGGAGGTTATAAACTGCTTACTAGGATGCGTATTACATAGTGTCTACACAGGTGGTGTAATGAAAGCAGCATGTTCAGACCTTCATCAGTGTCTACAAAGGAATGGTTCAGGCACAATACTGACTGTAGTGCTCAGAACCCAATACAATAGTAGTTACATGCATAAATTGGTGTGTGTGTGGGTGGGTGGTGGTGCTGGTACGCTTAAAGTTGCGACAATGCACGTAAAGCACGAGCCGTTAGCAGCCTGAGTAGACAGCTGTATTGACTAAAATAGAAGTTTATCTGTTCTGTCAGATGCGCATGAGATGGACAAATAAAAAACACAACTGCATGCTGTGTAGATAAGCATTTGGAAGACATAAGAAAAAGTAGACATAGAAAAGGTATAGGTATCACAAGGGAATATAGATAGGGAGATTAATAAGGCATTATAGTGTTAAGGTGTATGTTTTTGTCATCAGCTCATTTTCCCTTCCCACTATCCCCAATATTTCCACAACAAAAAAGTCTATATACTACAGCCATTTTATCTTCTTTGCTATCTTGTCTACACAAAAAGAAAAAAAAAAAGATTGTAATAAAATGTGTGATGCCAAGACTGGCATGAGCAAGATGAAATAGTAGACAAAAATGAAAAGATCTACCGATAATGGTTAGATACACATATGCTATTACCTTCCCACTCGTGCTTGATATGATCTTGGACGTTGAGGTTTATGGTGACATCAGCTCGGACACGAGCAGGCCAGCTCTCTCCAATGTTGGGCTTGGCGACCTCTACTATGGAAAAAGAGGTGATGGTCTGAGCCATCCTGGCCCAACCCCCAAACACCACTCCGCCGTACTCTGATTGCCTGTGTGGAAGGACAGGCACAACAAGAAGTTAGACAAGCGCTGTGGGCTGTTGTCAAGATTAAAATCAGTTGGATTTAGGGCAGCACATAGCACCACTGCTTACTTATTTACTTTTGCAAGAACAACAAGCAAGTTGCTACATCACTTGACATAATGGGAGCACTTATTATGTTAAGCAATGGGTTTCCAAATGTGGTGTACCAAATTGTCACAGTCTTTTAATAAAATGTTATCAACACCCATGCCACCATGCGAGAGGTAGACAGAGGATAAGGATCTTCATTCATGAAAGTAAAAAGCCACACACAGTGTGCTGTAGCTAGGTTAATGGTGCCAATTACCAAAAACAACAGTTTTAAATACAGTGAAATTTCCAATGATGTTATCAGTTTTTGTATCAAGAAAACAGTAGATGATTCTAAGTCAAGTTTCCTGTTGCTCTGACAGAATCAAGGACATCTCACCATGGTTTCATACGCCACACCACATCTTCTATGTCCTGTCTGATCTCATAGGTAGACTCTAGACGAAAAAGGTTAAAGTTCCTCAACAGGTAGTCATGGAGGGTCAGGAACTGGAGATTCAGCTTAGGTAGTGCAAGGCAGCCTGAAAAGGTAGACAAATAAAGAGACACAGACAGAAGTCCTTGTCAGACATGGAATACCTTGATGGGTTCATCAAGCTATTTAAGTGGTCATTCAGACATACGTTTTTTTTTATGCTAATGTTCCTCGCTTTATTCAGACATGACTAGGTATAGTTTCCGATAGCTGTTCCATTTTGGAGCCGGGTCTCGGTCAGCAAAGTACCTGGATTCACTCTGATGCCAATGAATCTCTCTGAATCAAACCAATAACCTCCTTTTTTTAAATTGGCAAAGAGCAATAGAAAACATATAAGCAGCAGGTTTCTCATTTTTAGCAGGCCATTGCTTAAATGACTGACATCATCAACGTCAGATAAGTGGCTATGGCTACAATAAAAGGCTTGGCTATTCTCTGGTTAATGTCCTCTCTACAGCCAGTGTCTGCATTCAGCCAAAACATTTGTACCATACTTTGCCCCTGGTGAGTGAGATTAAGCCGGGACCAGAGAAAGAGAGAGGGAACCCCAATGAGTTAAAAATGTTATAATCGAAAGGCAGAAGACTGTTTTCTGTTCTTTCGTGGCTGCATCACAAATGGATTTTAAAACTTATTTTGCCATTGAAGCCTTAATAAATAACCATCGTGAGTCCTAGTAACACTAGCTTTTGCTTCTCACGGTGAATCCCATAATTCATTTTTTAAAAAAAAATCAATTTCATCATTTATTTTAAGTTATTAGATAGCAAAATTCTGCTGCCTGTTGTACAATGTGCGACACGCATAAGCATTCAATGACAGGACGTTAAGTTGAGACTCATTTAATTGCTACTGGCTAACATGCTGTATGTAAAGCAATGCGGTGGTTATCCATTTATTCATCAGTAGGCATGAATGCAGTTGGCATGAATGAAAATTGAAAATACAGAGATGGAGAGCTTATCTGATTATTACTGTGTTTCTACAAGATGTGCACTTAATCTTTTTCTATGCACATTTCCCCTTGTGCTGCTGCAGCCTTTACATTAATCTGATGGCATTCAGTTCAGACTTCGATGTTTATAGTGTTACGGAAATGTTACTAGATCCGACCTTGCAAGATTGTGAGCAATTACACTTACAGTAAGTCAACTAAAGTTCATGATTCTTTCCTCTATACAGTTACAACAATTGAATGGACAAGATTATGTGTAGCTCCCTCTATAATACTAACTGTGTAAAGTCTTCAATACAGACTACTGTTTGTACGTGAGTAATGTGCTTAAGGGTTGTTGCTTGAATGGTCAGTAGTATGTGAGCTGTTGAAGGTGTCCTTGCCAACTAAAGAGGATTCCCCAAGAGAGAGATGCCAATTCAGTGCCAGATGAGTGCCCTTAGGGTAGGATAACACAAGATGTGGATGTATACTTACTAGAAACTGAAATTAGCATGTGCGCTCTGGTGCATGACAACTCTCACACGTAGATACTCACACATGAAAAACACAATCACAATTCATACATGTATTTACAAACACACACCTTCGCCTGAGTAGTACTCCGTCGGGACGATGTTCTCATCCCAGATTATCTTCTCTGTTGGATAAAGGGGCATCTGGTTAAGTTGCTCAATCTGAGAGATCCTGCGCTCATGACGGGACACCTGTGTGTGTGTGCGTGTGTGGAAAGCAGTAAGAGAGAAAGAGAGAGAGTGACAGAGAGGACAAAGACACATACAGAGAGAAATTGGGTTAATGAGCAAATGCCCCTCTTCTCTTTTGGCTCAGTCTCTAGGATCTTTATTTCCCGGTCTGTCTTCTAGTAAGGGACAAGATAAAGAAAAAAAAAAAACATTTCCACAAAATCAGGTCACTCAACCAATCTGTTACATAAGACCCACCTTAAATGTCTGGTTTAACTAAAGCCTTTTATCACTTGTCACACTCAATGTAGATATTCTACTACACCTCCAGGATTGGCGGATTGGATTGGATACTCAATTATAACGATGTTTAAACAAACAATGTCCCATTCACTTGAGAAAGTATGTCCAAACTTTATATTGGTACTGTGTAGATAAGATTAAGTAATTATAATATCACAGTTTTTTGTTATATATATATATATACACACACACTGCTCATTTCCTTTATGTGGGCATTTGCTTGAGGAACAGTTTGGTCCAAATATCAGCTGTAATCTAATATCTAATCTAATCTAATAAATCTAATAAGGGAACTTCAATTCCAGTTTGCAGGTACCACTCTACTTTATTGCATGAATTTTTGAACCGAGCACCTGTTTTGTGGATGTGCACATACGACCAACTTTACCCTTCCAAACAAAATACACAAATCGCATGAATTATTTACTATGCAAAGGATTACTGCGGAATACAAACCAGCTCATCTGTTCCACCAGAGGAAGTAAACAGCCTAAACTACCCTAACATTAGCACCGGTGTAACAGCAATACTGCCTCTCAAAATGAGAGGTTCTTCTTCCCTGAGCATATTTATGAGCTTGTTTCCTGCAATACGCATGATTGTTTTGCTACCATGTGGCAGAGTTCTAGTCCCGTGGCCCCTTCCTATTAAACTCAACCGGTCAGAGATGTTGGTTGTTGGGGGCAACCTCAGGCGCACACAAATGAGTCCCCTGACATTTTCTCCTGCAACAATCTAATCAGATAATTATGAAACAGCTCTTCTCTATCGCTTCTCAGAGAGGACCTGGGGAGGGTCTGAGTGGGTAATTATGAATAACCACAGGACAGCCTTGAAACACCCACTTTGATGAAGAGGTCTACAGCACATGTGCCAGTGTATGTTGGGGAGACTAGTGGGACAAGGGTCCAGGAGATTCCTGAGGGGGTTTTAAAAAAGAAAATTGGGAGTGCAAGGGAAAAGGGAAGCAGGAGAGCACAATCAAACTAGCTCCAGCCTTTCAAGAGATACCATTAAAAATAGGGGGAAAAAAAGGCTCTTAATCTCATCAGCACTGTCTTCAATTTAACCTACGGAAACCTACAAATGCCCACATAAAACAGTAATTGGATTAGAAGGCAAATCCAAGAGGGACTTGCAGCTGAGAGAGGATACTATATGTATTCCAAGGTCAAGAGCTTAAATTAATTACTTCAAAATGAGAAACACAAAACCTATTATGCCATAGCACTGACTGGCCAGTTATTGTTCTGGAAAATAACTGTTCACAAACATTGTTTGTAGAGGTGCATCGATACCAATTGTATATCTTTTATATTGCCAGCTGACAAGCACACAGGACCTGAGGTATTGTTTCATTCCCACATACAACTAAACCATCTCTCTTTAATCTATTCAAATGTCTGAGGTGTTAAATATTGTCTAGGATAAAAAAAAAAAAATTTGATGTACAGAAAAGCAATAGGACAATATTTCTTAGCACATAATATGGGCCTAGTCTTTTTTTTTTTTTTAGCCGACAAATCTGGGTTTATTATAGAATGGTCAGCACTTCCATCCAAGATCACACTGTAACAGATGTAAAATATTATTCTTTATCATCTATTACATCCCATTGTGTAGCCTTAGACTATGCTATGGCTGAAGAAAATAATGGATGTCTGTGACCAAGTCTTAAAAACTCAAATGCGCGCATGGACAATTTAATCAAAGCAAAGACTGCACTTACCAGCAGCTCAAGGAGGACCTCCTTCTCATGGGTGGTGTCTTGCCCTTCAGGCAACTCTGGCAATAGACACAGATACGAGGCCACCTGGTGAAGCGTATTGGGACTACAGAGAAAGATAAGATAAACAAGTGGTTAGTCAGCTAGAAAATTTGCATTTACAAACTACATATTTAGCTAACACCCTTATCCAGAAGACAGATGACAACAAGCAGGTAATAACTAATGTCCATCCAAAGACAATGGTTAAGTAACACCTGAACTGGTCACAATTAAGAGTAGGAAAGGGACAATCTGATGTCTTCTCATATCACAATGATAATAAAAAAAACATCATCATATTTACAAAAAGAAATAAAGTGTAGGTCCAGTCTCTTTTTTAGGAGAGATTGGACCAACACTGAGACGGATTTTTCAAATAGTGACACCACAATATGCGTGAAGATAGACATCCTTATCTAATTCTTTGTGCTTGTTAGCACTGCGGCACAAAGCAGTTCTTCTGTTTGCTTTGACACTGCACTCCTGCTCTGTCAGCATGTGTGTGTTAAGGGGCCGGGGTGCATTGATGCGACAGGATTATGAAAATCAAAGCCCATCTCCGTCTCAGAAAGCTGAGGCGTGGCTCTCTGCATACAGACATCTTTTAATCAGGCTGACACACTGTGACACAGGCAGGGTCTGGTACACCATGAAGGACAGGGCCTGCACTGGACACATTGTGACAGGCCTGGACAGCCACACGTGGCACTGACAGACTGTATCCGTGTATGTGCATGCGTTTTCCTACTTGCGATGCCCCGCTTGGGCGGTGGGGTGGCAAATCTGCCAGTGTTGCAGTTTGGTGGCCCAGTGGATGACCTGGCATAGGTCATGTGGGCATTCTTTCCCTTAGCAACAAAATAACAGCAACATAACAACTCACTCTGAGTAATGGAGATGACTGGACCAGGTCATGACTGACAACTGAGCCGTTGGCAGGGTAAGGTAAGGATGGAGACATAATTGAAACTGGTCTACAGTGAGTTTATTCTATTCCTGAAGGTTCTTGACCCTTAAGATTTTGGGTGAGCCAGCAAACTGAAACTCTATAAAGCTACAGTTTGTATGCACTTTAATCTCTTAACAACAATAACAAATTATCAAAGATGTTACTGATTAGTCAAAGACACTTTCCATCAGCTAGCTAGACAGTTGTGTACACACAGCATAACACAACATCACAAGCCTGACAAGCTTATAAGTTGCCATCTTGTATTTAAACCTATTCTATATATATATATATATCTTTTTTTTTAAAAATGACAAATGGATTACATAACAGCCTTAATCTGCATATGTGATATAAACTTTCACCATATCTTGTTCTTGTCTTAGTCACATGACAATATCCCAGGAAAAGAAACCAGGGTTTGAAAAGAAATGGAATCAATAGAAATAATTACACTCATTATGTTGACATTTTCAATAATAGTAACTCAAATTTTTGCTTGCATTTTACAAACTGATGCATACTCTTTGATCATGTATTCAATTCATTTTTTGGCCTGAAATGACACTTAACATGTTTTCTGTAACTGTGTCTATGTGTGTATGGGAGAGAATGGGTGTGGAGATGTGCAATAATGCTTCGTTTGTGTGTTTAGGGGACTTAGCGGATAAATTCAGAGCGGCGGGTGACTGGGAGCTTAGCCCTTGGGTAGCGCAGCTGGAATAAACTGGCATTAGTGTGAGTTGTTTGGATGAAAAGTGCCTCGTTAAATATGATCGGCATATTTGGAGTTACCCAGGAGCTGCTTTGGTGACAGTTGTGGAGCGGGGAACAATGCAGTTCCTGCTATATTCAAAACCCCAATTCTGGAAAAAGGAGCAGAGCCTCTTGAAATACATGAAATGGTTCAGATAAGTCTTCACCTGATTCAGCTCAGCTCGACTCATAACCCTCTGCCTGACTCAAAGAAACTTAGTGTGCGGTTTAAGCATTTATAATCCACTAAAGAAGTTAAAAAGAGGTATAGAGACATAGACAGCAAAGAGGAAAATTTGTGGTGTGCCAACATGGCACCTCAGAGCAATCATGATACATAAAGTTATCACTTACTGCACAAACAAATAAGTACACTCACATGGAGTGTGTTGTTGAGCAGAGACATGATGGCTTTGAGGCCCTATAAAAGCTTGGGTCAATAATTTAAAAATTTCAGTATATCAAATGTCACTAAATGTTAGAAACCCTCAAGTAATTACAAATTAGCAATGAATCAATGTATTTTCACTCCCCTTCTAGCACGTGTACGAGTTAAAAAAAACACACACACAGGCCAGTTCATCAAAGCGAGGGTGTTTTTTGGCTCTTTGGCAAGTTAATATGATCTGACAAACACAGCTGTTCAAAGAGTTTATTCTCAAGCCACTGCAAATCGATTAAATTAATGAGGCATGCCTCTCTCTCTGGCTGGTACCAGCTGCCTGTTCAAGGGCTCACTGGCTGCCATTTAGCAGGGAACTCAGGCAGTAACGGTGGTGCTGATGCTACAATGAAATATAGGACGTGGATGTGTGCTTGTACTTCAGCTGGGGTTTGTATGTTTTGATGTTCAGAAGACCTTTAATAGGAGGTCAGAGCTACGTATCTTGTGATGTATCGCTTGCTGAAGGGTTTGTGTCTGTGCATCTCTAGAAATAGTGTTTTTGATATAATGGTAGGTTCTCTAAAGTAAATACAGTGAGCACTTGTACTCTACATGTGGGACAAAGCACAAAGGATAAGCCAGCTCAAGGTAGATATTCAGTACTTTTACAAATCAGGAAGTAGTCTTGTTAGCTAAAACAACACTGTGTTGCTACAACATCTCAGTATTTACAGGTCACTGTAATTTTCCTCAGTCCAATCATGCATATACTCCATCTGTGCATGGACAAGCTGCAAGTGCACTTGTTCATTTCAAGACTCATTCCGGATTTTTTGATTTACCTGAGATGCCCGAAATGCTTGGTCAAGGACTCTCGAGTGTCTACTGCTGCTACGTTGGACAGAGCAAAGTCATGCAACTCTGGGAAATGAGCAAAGGCTGCCCTCTGCAAAACAGAAAACACATAGCAAAACATTCAGATGATGTCCAAATACACATTACTGTAAAAATATTACATAAGCGACTCATAAATTATACTACAAACTGTATATAATAAAGTGTATTTTGCTTTCTACTAAGGTTTACTATCAAGACTATAAAATGCAGACCCAAGGACTGCAGACCCATCCTGTGCATCCAGGGAACATTCAATGAAAAACAACAGAAGGAGCAAAGCAAGCAGGGCAGTGCAGGCAGCTGAAATATGAAGCTGCCTGTCGCATCTTAAAGCATTTACCTGCAGGGATGTGATTCTGTCATAGTGCAGGTTGGTCATCTCTTTCTGTGTCAGGGCGTTTCCTGTCTGGTCATTGATCTCAAAACCTGTGTAGAACTTCAGCATGTCGAGCAACTACAGAGATGAGACAATAATGTAAATTACTTCTAAACATGAAAATGGCAGCTGAAGTAATTTTGGTCTCTTGTGGGCATGGATATAATCTACGTGCACACATTTCCTTGTGTATTCTACCTGGCAGAAGAGGTGTCCCTCCTTCTCTCTGTGGGCGAGACTGGACAGGTGGCAGCTGACCACCAAGTGAGAGTCATCCAGCACCGTATTGAACCAACGTCTGGTGGGCAGAAGGGCCTAAACAAACAGGACACCCTGTTTACAGCACTGGAATACATGCTTACAATTGTGACATCTGTCCTTGAAGTTATCACAACTGTATTTAACTGTATTGTCATTGGTAAAAACATGGAGGGAGAAAATGCTATTTCAGGGGACTGGACCAAAATAACAACAAATAAAATCCACATTTGTTAGATCTGCAGGAAAAAATGTAAATGTACACATGATGAGTCTGATGCTGCTCCATAACAGAAAAAGTTCATTGTATGAACTGACACCTCTCAGGGGTCAAAAGAGCCAATTGATCCAAGACCAACAGTTCCCAGCATCTGGACTATGATTATCCATACATCTTATTGATCCATGGTCTTGAGGTTGTTTTGGAACATGAGCCAAACAAAAAAAGGGAAAACTGACAGTGAGATGTGAAGAAGACCAGGAAAAAACTGGCTCAGCCACTTCTATAGCCATGATTTATTTGCTTGTTGTAACACAGGAACATGACATGAAGGCAAGAACAGAAAAAAACCTGTCAAAATGAGATAACAACGCTGCTTTGGTAGGAATATATCAACTGAACATGTTGATGAACTGACAGTCTGAGTGAACGGGTGACTGGTGCACACGGAACAAAAAGGAGTTCAATCTATCACATTATAATGGCTGATAGAGAAGAATTGCCAAGGATAAAAACAGCATTGTGAAATAGAATATGAAATGGAATATTTAAATGCAAAACACCAACAAAGCAAAATATCTATTATTTTTATTAAATGAAAACTGCTCTTCAAAGGCTGCAGATGCAGCAAGTGATACCTAAACAGTGAGATAATGGATACCTTTATATCCAACAGCCATCTTTGATCTCAACACGGTCCTGACAGCAAGCATAAAACAGGCTTAAAAACGGGGGATCTCTTTTCCCTGCATTAATTTTCAGGTCGTCATCAGAGAGGGGAAGTATGGATTTCAGGCTACTGAGACTTTGTAAAAGGATAGTGCTGAAGGACAGGAGTTGTCTCTAGAGGCAGTCAGCTGGCTGGCCACTAGCCGCTGCCAGGAACAGCAAGGCCGGCCTGTCAGCAGACAGCCAGATGAAATCTATTGAGCTCCCTTACTAATAACAGGAGATCTGCACAGGCAGCAGGAGCGACAATCTTCTGTGACATTGTGTCTTCACGCCAGAGAGTCAACCTCACTAGTAAGGTTTGCTCTCTGAAACGCAGTGTCAAATTCTGTTTTTCTTTTTTTTTTTTTTAAATGAACCAATATGATGACAGTTCATAAAGGCTCCTCATCTTTATGAGCTACATCATCACCCTGAAAATGCAAAGTCTGACTCAGTAACTGAGGTGAATGAAAATGCACCATGAGGCCCAACTTAGAATATACTCACCTGCATGCCTCCTGTAACTAAAGCTTTGTATTCAGTCCAACTCCATGTGGTATAGGAGCAGATATTGTTTAACTAAAGCCCCTTTCAGACCAACAGAGTGACGCAGAATAAAATGTTTGTGGCTGATCTCAATGGGCAAGACTACACTGTTCCCACATCAGAGAAGATCTGCTCAATATGCTGAACATCTGCCGCAGTCTCTCAAAGTTACAATTGCAGAGAAGACAATAAAGGTGAAATTACCAAATAGTGCAATATAATTTTCATCCAAATTATTAGATTATTGAGTGTTATATAAATCTGCAGTTTTAAAAAATAAAGATACAGCAAAAGGGGCAATAATAAAGCAAATATGTTTTTACCAAATTGTTCCCTTAAACACCTCAGCATTATTACATAAGGGAAATGGGACTCAGGTCCCAACTCTTATGTCAAACAGACACTGTACATTACTCTACAGCCAGAGCTTTCCATAAGCACTGGCTGCCGGCCAAACAGCCGTTTACTCTATAAGACAAGCCCGCTACTTTATTATATTAATTTTTAATTCTAATAAAATAGTTTTGATTAACAAGTTGTGATTCGCTATGCGTGTACATTTACGACCACTAGCCTCTTCTTCAAAACAACGCTCTATATGAATGTGTGTGTGAGGGTCGTCTTCGGTGTAAATACAAATATTAGCAAAATAATTGATGAAAATAGACATTAGAATTGCATTGATTGCACAGACAAAGGACATCCTCATTAGACGGGCTACTTCGGAAAACACCGGTAGCAGCAACTTGACGATTGCGCAGTAAGTATTAAAAGTAAGTATTATAAAAAGTCCACTGAAAGCACAGCATTTTCCATATACAATAAACAGAGGTCAATAAATGAATTAAAAAATAATAAATTAGGTCTAATGATTCTTAATTTAGAAAGATCTGATCCATCAGGAATAGGCATGGTTTTAAATATTAATAGCTATTTGCAGACTGTGTGAGCTAAAACGCACAAGAAGCATAATTCTCCTTTACTACATGTTTACAATAGGACAGGCAAACTCATTAAAATATGCAATAATTAAGATCAGTGTATATGATGAAATAGTGGCATTAGAATATGCCAGAGGCCATCAAATTTGGGCTTTTACACCCAAAATTTGTCTCTAAGGGGGGCTTGCCCATTTGCTGGCTACCCCACATCCTCGTGGAAAGCCCTGTACACCTTATACCAAAAGTCAAAAGCCATCAGGCTGAAAATAACCTCTCATACTCATACATCAAAGACTACTGTTTCAAATACTGCATAGCTTTGCAGACAGCAACGACAGAGACACACTGGGTAGAGCTGAGACTTGACATTTATCCACTGTCAGTTGACTTGATTTAGCTATAAATGTGAAGGACGAAACTCAAATGAGCTCTGCAGAAAAGGATGTCTACACCATTTCCTTGATCAAAATACCATGATTAAGCAAATATAGACCTCTTCTAGTGTACATCCACAGTGGAAATGAGTGTCTGACTTTTCTGTTTTAATATTGAACAGATCATCTTTCACTGTGAATTTCAAATAATCCTTCATAATTTCTATCAAGAGAAAGATCAAATTGCAAAATATTTTTTATATTCACTGAGTAAGGCTGTGAAATGGGAGGTTGTGTCTTACCTCCAAATCAATCATGAGTTCAATGAACCTCTCGCAGTAATGTACCCTCTCCATGGATACAGTCCCTATGGAAAAGGAAGGAGGAAATCATGTAGGTTATTGCTTCACTTTTGATAAGGGAATGCATGTTGTCAATGAAAAATTCTATCTGACAGACAAGAACACATGACTATATGAACATAAAAGACCAAAAAGTATAAGGAATAGTAGAGGTAACAGCGAGGACAGCAAACGCATGTAGACAACACCAAGGTGCCATGCTGAGTGTGTGAGCCTCACTATGAGATACTGCATGTGCAGCACAGCATCATGCTGGGACCTCAGCCCTCATTAAGGATGTGTGTTGTGTGTGTTTCAAGCTAAGGCATGCAGCAGGCATTAGAGTGATGTGGATCCTGCTGGGTTTTAGATCATAATCTACTCTGTCAGGTTTGAATTCTACCTAAACACACAAACACACGTGTTCTGTTTTTAGCATTCAGGTGGGGGGCCTCTGTGTCGTTCTGCATTATAACATCATGGTAGTCAGTGCCAGTGGCGCTATGGCAGCTGGGGCACATGCTCCTTCGGCGGCTGTGCGATTCAGAAAGAAAGGAGGGAATAGTCCAACTGAAATAGTGATAAAAATAATAATATTGTGTGTCATACTGGCAATATGGCCCTGGACTGAGATATGGTCACTGTGCAAGCTCTGGAAATGCTACAAATAGAAGCTTGGATACTTTACTCATGCTGGGAAAGGTAGAGAGAGCACAAGCAAATAATTGCTTTGGGACCAAAGTTACAGGGACAGTGTCCTGGTATAATTAATTAGGTAGAAATCAACACCATGCAAGTTTTTATAAAAATACGACCATGATCTGATGGCTATTCCTCCGTCTGACAGTATGTCATGCTAAGTAGCTGTACACAACACCACATTGATATATCTTAATGCATTCACAGGAAAATAAAAGTATGTTTTACTTGTTTACCTGATGGTGGAATGGACACGAGAACTCCAAGAAACTTTTTAATGAGAACTGAGAGAAAGACTCTCTCTTTTTTAGCCCTAGGAAGACACAAAGCAAAAGAGCAAACAAATCAAAAACAGCTTAAAAACTCCCAGGGTATGAAACATAATTTCCTAGTCTGTATAGATCTAAACAGGCAAGCAAAGAAAATAATATTACTGCTCGGCTGAGTCAGCATCCATCTTATCAAATTTCTTCTTGATTAGATTCCAGAACTTCTGCAGCTTTGGGACTTTCTTCAGCTCATGTTGGAGTCTGGACTGCAACATCAGAGAAACAAATCAGTTAAGAGTCAGTAATATCTAAGTAGGTGTCACAACAAGGTAGCAATTTAACTCTATAAACAGATATCTGCATATGAATGCAGAATCTGTAGGCAACGGGCCGAGATTTTGGTACCAGAAGTTATGGTTTCCATTTGTAGTCTGTTTGTAGTCCGAGTAATATTGACCAATCACATTTGAGCATGCTTTGGTTGCATACAGGTAAACGGTCCGTGTGTTGAGCAAAAGAGGTGGAGCACATTGGCCAAAATGCCATCTCAGAACCCATCAGCTATCATCTGAACATGATTTAGCTTTTTTAAAAAATGTATCTGCGTTCATATGCATATATCTGTTTACAGAGATTAGCCGAAATGTTGTCTGGACTGTCTCAAGTTGCTAGTCAGACTGTAAACAATGACCGGGGCACAGAGGAGGAAGTCTTGGCCCAGATATCCGTTATCCAGATATCCGCTGGTTACACTGGAAGTCCTGAAATATTGGCTGTTGCCCCCAGAGGCTAAAACGTCATCAGACAGATAGCCTATGGGTTCCGAGATTGGGTAGCAATTCTTTCTTATGAAATGATCAAACAATGTCACTACTTGGTGTGTGCATCTATAACCAACTGAAAAACTTAATTAGGGTAATAAGTTGACATCTTACTGGTATGAGGCACATCCACATAGGCAGAGAGATGAGCTGCTGCACTTGCTCTCTGATCAAATCTACCTCCTGGAGGAAGGCACACCAAGAGAAAGAGAGAGAGAGAGAAAGTGAGAGAGAGTTATCAAAATTTACCATGTATGACAGATTTTTATTAGACTTCAGCCAACAATAAAAGTCTGCAACTAAAATATTTAGAGGGCTTTATGGGATACAATCAAAGGGCAGCAGGCTATCACAGCAGATTTTAAAGTGAGACATCTGCAGTGCTTCCCTGTGGTTTAATGCGGCTATGGAGAATACAGATGGGTGGGAGCTGCCTCTGGTTGTACTGCCTAGTCTACTACTGCCACCTTGTGGATATTACATATAACTGCTATAATTTCAACATTTACCTTTGCATTTTAACACTGCTTCCATTTAGGAATAAAATGCTCTTGACCTGGTCAATGCAAAACCCTGATTAAAATTGTCATGCAAATGGCTTAAGGCCATATTTAGAGTAACCAAAGGCTGAGTAACACACCTAGATTCTGATTCCGTCTTTTTGTTTATTTCAAAAATCTTGCTCTCTGTCACTGGACACAGATGTTCTCCACAGCTAAGTGATATAATACAGTGAAGTATGTATCGGAGAGCTGTTCGGAGTCCTCATATTTGACTGTATCTGTTATCTCAGGATAGCGTCTTACTTTAAATTAGTCCTGTTATCCTGTGATACGCTAATTGACATTTTTGCCACATCTAACAACCCAGATTTTTCTTATATGATGAATGTAGGATTTAAAAATTGACAGAAAATGCAATAGGGTGGTTCATATTACCACGGCTGCTCTTGGCTTTAATGATGCAGTGATTAGCAATACAGAATTTATTAAATTAATTTGTATAACCTGGGATATTAGTGAAATCACTTTATTTTAAACCATGTAAATACTGCAATCAAAATATTGCTTAAAGTGATTACTCCCAGTAATCTAGGTATTGGCATGAAAGCAAATATGCTTAATGATCCTACTAGCAGCAACATAAAGCACTTAAACATTCAAAAAGGTACTAATTTCTGCAGTGGGTAAATCAATACATTAAATGTCAGTGTGGCAGTACACACCAGACTGTTGAAGCAGTGGTCCAGGAAGACCAGCAGCACGGTTTGTTCCTTCAGAGTCAGGCCAGTGTTCTCGTCTGCCAACACGGCATCCATCACACATTTAAAGAAGAATGGGAAATGGCTGGGCTCTTTTTTGAACACCTGATATACACCATACAAAAGAGAAGACGATGTTATAGACAGCCATCAATTTGCATCTTCAGCAGCTGAGGTTTCCGTGCATTTCTTACCTCCCAAGCTGGGACATTCTCTCTGAACTTCTCATTCACGATGCAACAAATAGACATGAGGTAGGCATTGCTGGACACCTCAGGAGTGTAGTTCACCCAAAGGTAGTTCTCAAGATATTGGCTGAAAGATAAGAAAATAAAATAATATATATATATCCACCAAGGGGTTTAAATCAGTGTCTGCTTGATAAAAAAAGAGAGAATAAAAAGAAGTGAAATATCCCACCTGAACTCAAGCAGCATAATTTTTCTGATGGCAAATCTGACAAGGAAATAATACAATAAAATAAGATAAATATAAATGAAAAGTGTTCATTGGATTAAACAAGGCAGTTCAAGTCAAAGATATTCACTTACTTAGACTTGAGAATCTCTTTTTCGTAAACATCTTCCATCACCTAAACAAACAGCAAAGAATATTCAAATCAATTAAGCAGCAATGACAGGTAAAGTTTATTTTACTTGCTGCCTCTTTATCATTTTATTGTATCAAACTAATTGATTAAGAAATGTACAAGTTTGGATATAACTTTGAAAACCACCCGCTATCAAAAAATGTATGTATTGAAACCTGTAGAGTTAGAGGCAGTGATGCATGAAACTCACCTTAGGGTCAAACGGTAGTTTATTCTTTGCATGAGGAGCCCAATATTTATTAGCCAACTGAAACAGAAAGAAGAACAGAAGTTCATTAAGCATCAAAAAAACACTCTTTTGTTACTGAGTCTGTCACACTGTTAAATCAGAGTTTTGGTTGTAAGCAGGCATCAGTGCACCCATGTAGACTAAGCACTGAATGTGAAAGTGAGCAACTGATTGCACCGCAGCTACTTATTCACAATGTCTGATGTAATATATGTTTGTAGTGTGTGATTTGTTGTTTCGTTAAATGTTGACTTTTTTATATATAAAACAGTCTATGCCTTGGGGCACAAGGCAAACTACAGAAACTTATTCTGATAAGAAAGTCAAATCACATAATGTATTTTCATGGGTGCAAAATCTAAAAGTTAAAAAAAAAATACCTGCATTCTAGAGAAGGTATAATTCTCCAACTTGCATTAACTTTCTTCTAGGCTAGACTGAATGAGTCAATATCTTTCACACAAATTAAACTGACAATCTAATGTGGGACAACTGTTGCAGGTACACTTCTCTGATTTATCTCCTTCTCTCGACCCACACATTAGTATTTCCTATATCTATAGGAATGACACAGGATGCAGTGTTTTACTCAGTCTACTGAATAATAGTGTATGGCAAAGTTTTTAACACACATAACACGACAATAAATGTGCATAACTGATTGCAGGTGAGGAGACCATCTTTCTTTCTTCAACATCAAAACAACATGAGAAAACCTAATCCTGACTATATGTTGTCCCTTTCAGCACAGTGATGGACCACATTTGTAGTGTACATGTACAATGTTTTACCTGCGTGACATATTCAGCATTAATCTGAGACACAGACGGTGCTGCAGCCTTTTTAGCGGGGGTTTCCTTCTCCATAGTGGCCGTCTTAAGCAGCTGCAATGACAACTATTAGAAAAACAGAACAAAATATTGCTTGAATTAACTATTCGTTAACCCTAACTGTCTTTATCTTAACCATTTGCAAGGTAACGTTATTCCTGGATTTAAAAACAGGGGGCAACTTAACTTGCCCAACACGTAAGTTAGCAAGGTTAACAAAGTGAACCAGGATAGGATGTAAAGGCAATATTATGGTAAATTAAAGGGCTTGCTAAACGTTTTATCGAGGTTATATGCCCTACGACATATTTCTAAGATCGTGAAGTCGAATAATGCTACTTTAATTATCATTAACTTAGCTACTTTACAATTTCAGACAGCAGCGCTTTCACGCTAAGCTAATTTGTAGCACCAATGAAATTCAATCGACTCTCAAATTATTTTAACATTAACGTTACTGTTAGTCTTGAGGTGTACGTTAACATATGATAAAATAAAATGACCAACCTTTATTTTTATTTCAGCATGAGTGTTAAGTGCCGTTGGACGGTTAGTTACGCATGTACACAACAAAACGCGCTGTTTGCGACTGACTTCCTGAATGGGTACGTACAAAAAAATCGTCCCCGGGTACAAAAAGCGTGTCTCCCGTTCCTACCATTGCTGGTAATTTCAACTGTTGCGTGAGGAAACTTGTTTGGGAAAATTTTGAATGAACAAAACAAGCAAAACGCACAAGTCAGTGCCCTAAAGTATGATAAAAACTTTTAAGATAAATAAGTAATATCATCTATGCAATAAATAATGGAGAATACAACACAATTCTTGATTTGTTGATTTATTATTTTAGAGAATTTTATTTACATTTTTTAATTTCAATAAAAACAGCCCAATCAAATTAAACAAAATGCACTATACAATAAAACAGGAAACAATTTTTATGATCAAATTTATAAAATCTGGAAAATATATTGAATATATGATATGAAGTTGACAATATATGTGCTACGTATTGTACAATACCATCATACTAATTACACATCATGATCATAACACCAGGGATTTTATACCAAAATATACAAACATTACACAATATTATTCCAATAATTAGTGAATTAGTCGGTGTGTTCTGACATGTGCTGACTGTGTGAAAGTTTTGCCACAAATGTCACATCTGAATGGCCTCTGACCTGTGTGGATAAGATAATGCCTTTTAAGTTTTGAGGGAGACACAAAGTACTTGAAGCAAATATCACAACAATATTTTTGAGTGGAAATTGTCATTTTAGGTTGAACACTAGTATTACAGTTATGTTCCTGAAGATCTTTCTTGCTCTTAAAATTTACAGTGCAACTGTCATCTTCAAACACCCCTACTGGTTCACACCAGTAATAATCTGGCAAATCTGCCTGGATTTGATTCGCAGCCACAGAACTCACACATTCATCACTGAGCTGATTGTTGCTATCTGACATAGCCAAGGCTTCTCTAAGCCCACCTGGTATTTCTACATTATTGCCCTCATACTGATGTGACAAAGGTGAACCTCCCATGTTTTCATTTTGGACCAGTTTATTTATTTCAAAGGCAAGTTCAGAAGGAAATGAATAACTATAATGGTCTGTAGCCTGATTACAATTTTCTGTCAGCTGTTCATTTGATTCATTATTTGCCTCTTGTAAACTAACCTCTGGCACTGCCAACCATTCAGAATCTATTGCTTCAATGCAATCAGAAAATTCTCTATCAGTAAGTGTGAAATGACCAACACTGGTATAATGTGACTCTGGTTGGTCTCTTGCTGCACCTACATTAAAGTCTGTATAATCAGTGAGGTTTTCAATGCATTTATCTTGGAGATGATTAGTATTTGTCATTTCTCTTTGATAATAATCTGAGGTCCTGTTACCATGTCTACATCTACATTCATGAACTTTCAAATGGTTACATTGTGTGAAGGTTTTGCTGCACAAAGTGCATTTGTATGGCCTTATCCCAGAGTGAATGAGCAAGTGTCTTGAGAGCTTGTATGGAGAAGCAAAGTTCTTTAAACATATTCGACACATGTGAAGTTTCCTTTTTTTACAAATCACATTACTTTTAGTTCTTTTCTTAATGATTCTGTTCACTTTTGTGATGGATATTTCATGCCTGGTGGAGACCAGCTCACTTTCTCCATTACTCACAGCACCATCAACAATTGAATGTGCAGTATTTATGTTCACAGATTTTTTCTGTGGTGGAATACCAACACTGATCCTCGGGTAAAGCTCCTGTTGACTATTCGCTTTAAATTTTCTGATGTTCCCCTGTTGATCGACTGGCTTGGATGGCTTACTCTTACAGTGAAATCTTTCATGGGTTTTCAGATGTGAAGCTTGCCTGAATGCTTTCCCACACATATGACACTGAAATGGTTTCAAGCCTGTGTGTACCATCTCATGCCTTTGTAATTTAGAGGCACTCGGAAAACACTTGAAACACTGAAAGCACTTGTGTTTTACATTGTCTGTATTTTGTTTTGATTTAGCAGACTGTGTCTTTTTCACAGTCACCTTAGGAACCTTACTTGGGTGCACAACCTCATTTTTCTTTGAGGTATGCAGCAATATTTTGTCCTTCCATTCTTTGTTTTCATGAGTCTGAACAATTGCCATAGAAGGGGACTGATCCAGCTGTTTTGCAGAGATTAAATCACTGCCATTGTGTGTCTCAAAGTCCCTTTTATGTGTGAACATTTCCTGGATTGGGATATCTCCTGCAGTCCTTGTATTAAACCCACCTATGCGAGAAGGCGGCCTGTTGATATACAGTGATCGCTGTTTGTGATATCTGGACCACAGGTGAGTGCGACAATGTACCCTCAAGTGTGTTTTCTGACGAAATCTCTTTCCACACATCTCACAGCCAAAGGGCCTTTGTCCAGTATGAGTCATTATGTGCCTTTGAAGTTTTGATGAAGATGGAAAACATTTTGAACATGCATGGCACTGATGTGAAGTGTTTGTTCTCTGCTTTTTGCTGGTGGCTTGACATGTTTCACTCTGTCGTTCTGCTGATGTAATTAACTCAGCATCCTGAGGAGATTCATTGAGATCACTGAGATTTTCACTCCATGTTTCTGGTTTAACAATGACGTTTAAGTCAATGGGGTCTGCATTATTGGTTTCAGATGAATGTTTTATTGCCTCAGAATGAGACCTTTTCACATTATTCCCCATGTCCTGTGCAGGGGCTGCCAATTCTTTTTGTTCCCTGTGAATTCTGTGATGACGTATTAAATTAACTTCCAACCTAAAAGATCTGTTGCAGATCATACATCGGAATGGTTTCAAGTCTTTATGGGTCATGTATTGCTGCTCTTGTTCACCTGACTTCTGGCACATACTCTGACTACTTGTATTTAACAGTTGTTCTGATTCTCCAACTGCACCTGACTTGATTTCAGTCTTGCTCGGGGCCTGCACAGCATTTACACTTATTTTACATTGTAGCTCTAGTTCCACTGCTGAATTCACAGGAGCCTGGTGGCTGGTGGGCTGTTGAAGTGACGACTGAAGCTGCAGATCTGAAGTCTGACTGCCATTACAAAGACTCTGTTTTTTCCCTGCATTGTTTGCAGAAAGTGAACATTTATTTGAAGTGCTTAAATGGGATTTCAAGTGTACCTTCTGTCTAAATGCTTTGCAGCAGATCATACATGAGTAGGGTTTCTGCCCTGTATGAATAAGTAAATGTCGTTGTAATTTGGATGGTGAACAGAAGGTTTTCAGACATTTAGGACACTGGTGTTTTAAAGTAATTTTTCTTCTGCTGGAGCTCAGCTCTTGTGACACCTTCAATTGTGCCTTTTCAGAAAAAGTCTGCCCAGATATGCCTCTCTCAGATTGTTTTGGTTTGTTATGAGTTGGTGAATGAATCCAAAGCTGAAGAGATGAAGTGAATGACTTCAGGCAGACTTTGCAGGTGTATCTGTTTTGGGCTTTGCATACAGATGTGTCAGCATTTGCAGAATCAACTTGCCTCTGATATTTTGGGTCCATAACATCTGATTCACTGCTCATCAAGGAGCCATCATTTACATGTAGCATATTTTTGGGTGGATTTCCGTTGTCAGCAGAGGGAAGAACCTTAGGAACTTTACTCAGGTGCACAACCTCATTTTTCTTTGAGGTATGAAGCAATACTTTGTCCTCCCATTCTCTGTTGTCATGAGTCTGAACAATTGCCATAGAAGGGGTCTGATCCAGCTGTTTTGCAGAGATTAAATCACTGCCATTGTGTGTCTCAAAGTCCCTTTTATGTGTGAACATTTCCTGGATTGGGATATCTCCTGCAGTCCTTGTATTAAACCCACCTATGCGAGAAGGCGGCCTGTTGATATACAGTGATCGCTGTTTGTGATATCTGGACCACAGGTGAGTGCGACAATGTACCCTCAAGTGTGTTTTCTGACGAAATCTCTTTCCACACATCTCACAGCCAAAGGGCCTTTGTCCAGTATGAGTCATTATGTGCCTTTGAAGTTTTGATGAAGATGGAAAACATTTTGAACATGCATGGCACTGATGTGAAGTGTTTGTTCTCTGCTTTTTGCCGGCGGCTTGACATGTTTCACTCTGCTGTTCCGCTGATGTAATTAACTCAGCATCCTGAGGAGATTCATTGAGATCACTGAGATTTTCACTCCATGTTTCTGGTTTAACAATGACGTTTAAGTCAATGGGGTCTGCATTATTGGTTTCAGATGAATGTTTTATTGCCTCAGAATGAGACCTTTTCACATTATTCCCCATGTCCTGTGCAGGGGCTGCCAATTCTTTTTGTTCCCTGTGAATTCTGTGATGACGTATTAAATTAACTTCCAACCTAAAAGATCTGTTGCAGATCATACATCGGAATGGTTTCAAGTCTTTATGGGTCATGTATTGCTGCTCTTGTTCACCTGACTTCTGGCACATACTCTGACTACTTGTATTTAACAGTTGTTCTGATTCTCCAACTGCACCTGACTTGATTTCAATCTTGCTCGGGGCCTGCACAGCATTTACACTTATTTTACATTGTAGCTCTAGTTCCACTGCTGAATTCACAGGAGCCTGGTGGCTGGTGGGCTGTTGAAGTGACGACTGAAGCTGCAGATCTGAAGTCTGACTGCCATTACAAAGCCTCTGTTTTTTCCCTGCATTGTTTGCAGAAAGTGAACATTTATTTGAAGTGCTTAAATGGGACTTCAAGTGTACCTTCTGTCTAAATGCTTTGCAGCAGATCATACATGAGTAGGGTTTCTGCCCTGTATGAATAAGTAAATGTCGTTGTAATTTGGATGGTGAACAGAAGGTTTTGAGACATTTAGGACACTGGTGTTTAAAAGTAATTTTTCTTCTGCTGGAGTTCAGTTCTTTGGAAATCTTTGAATGTGCATTTTTACAAAAAGTCTGCCCAGACATGTCTCTCTCAGATTGTTTTGGTTTGTTATGAGTTGGTGAGTGAATCCAAAGCTGAAGAGATGACGTAAATGACTTCAAGCAGACTTTGCAGGTGTATCCGCTGTGGTGGTTGCATACAGATGTGTCAGCATTTGCAGAATCAACTTGCTTCTGATGTTTTGGATCCATAACATCTGAGTCACTGCTCATCACAGAGCCATCATTTACATGTGGCATATTTTTGGGTGGATTTCCATTTTCAGCGGAGGGAAGAAAACATTTGTGAGTCATAATTTCCCCTTTCCATTCTGGCTGGGAGGCCACAGAAGAAGACACTGTTGATGGTATTATGGTGCAATTACCACTGCCATGTGTGTTCATCACTGCAGTTGGTTTATCATGGTTTAATTGTAGGACCATCTGGTTATTAGTTGAAATGCCATCCTGAAAACTGTCCCTTAGGAGCCTTGAATAGTGAATTTTTTCCGAGTGTGTTTTTAAATGTTCTGACTCTGTGAAGGCTTTTCCACAAATTTTACAGATGAAGGGCTTCTGGCCAGTATGGATGATATGATGTCTCTGGAGTTTATACAGCGATGGGAACGATTTTGGACAAATGGGGCACTCATGCATTTTCAGATCACCTCTCTGTGATTATTCCAGTTGGAGATCCTCTGACTAAACCTAGGGCAAAACATATGGCATTAAAATTCGAAACAAGCTTTAAATTTCAATTAATGCAATTGACAACCATACGAAACAAAATAATTCAACTATCCTCGCTATAACATTTAAATAATTTATAACCCATATAATAATGTTACAGTCAATTACAGCAATAGAACAGCATAATCTATTCCAAAACACAAAACATGGTAGCTAACATTAACATACAATAATAACACAGGAATTAAATGAAGACAATGACAACCTACACTGGCAGCAAACGTCGGTACTTGGTCTGGCACAGAACTAGCTAACGACGCTAACTTATATGTAAAAAAAATACTTACAATATAAGTCTTATGTATTCACTGGGAGCTGACAATTTGTGCGCCATCTGTTTGCCAATTAATCAACGCTAGCCGAGTTAGCTCGTGTGCTAAGAACGCGACAATGTATGACATCACACTGGGTAACAATCGTGTACGTCCGTCAGAATGTTCGGCCGGAAACAAAGATTTTACGTTCCTAGCCACCATAAACCTGTGGATGTGGAAAGACCTCTCATGGCTGTTGACCTGCGTAATATAAATGTGAAGACGCCAAAGCTATGTGACATTATACGGTTCTAATCCATAAGTTATTTTAATAACTTGCTTTCTTGCTTCGAACATGGAACAAAACTAGTTTGGTCAAAACAGACTCAGTACAAAAGTTGAATAAGTAAAATGAATGTTCTTTTTTTGTATTTGTGTCTAATGTGGTCCAAAGCATTGTGCAACACAGATATATACAGACAGGTGACAAATTAAAGAAAAAACTGGTACAGGTCTGAATGCTTGACCCCTACAGTGAGGGTTTGGTGGCTCTATGCTGTGGAGGGCATTTTGCTGGCATGGTTTGGGTCCACTTGTCCCCCTAGAGGGAAGGAGTCATTGCAAATCATCACAAAGTTGTTCTGAGTCATCACCTTTATCCTATTAAGGAAACATTTCTCTCCTGATGGGAGTGGTCCTGATCGGTGGAAAATCCTTTTGAAGAATGGTGTTCATCCCTCCAGAAGAGTTCCAGAGACTTGTAGAATCAATGCCACATTGAGTAACACCATTCTCCAAAAAGATATTCCCTCATTTGGAGTTTTGATGGTGGTGGAGAGCATTGTCTAACACGTCAGTCCAAAATCTCCCATAGGTGTTCAACTTGGTTGAGATGTGGTGACTGTGAAGGCTGTATATTGAATTTGCATATGATTCACATCATTTTCCTACTCATCAAACCATTCAGTGACCCTTCATGCCCTGCGAATTCGGGCATTGTCATCCTGGAAGAGACCATTCCCATGAGGATAGAAATCTTAGATCATAGGATAAAGGTGATGACTCAGAACAACTTTGTATTGATTTGAAGTGACCCTTCCCTCTAAGGGGACAAGTGGACCCAAACCATGCCAGCAAAATGCCCTCCACAGCATAACAGAGCCACCGAATTCCCTCTCTGTAGGGGTCAAGCATTCAGGCCTGTACCGGTTTTTCCTTTAACTTGTCACCTGTCTGTATTGTCATAAATTGTTCTCATAATCATCAAAAGGTATCTCACATCTTGTACCACTGCCTGCCCAACACAGAAATCAGTGACTCCATTGCAATCATGCCCTGCACATGAGATATACACAAAAACAATCCAATGCTGTGGACATGCAGCAAGAGCTGGATGTGAATATTTTACTGTGGCCAAAACACTTTAAACACTGTGGTGTATTGTAATGCCTAATGCTGTTACTTTGGACTCCACAACATCCAAAATACCACACAAAACAATACAGTGGAATATGACATTACAACTTGGCAAACTACAGTCTTAAACATTAACACAACTGGACCTGTCTCACAGTCACGGTATGGCTATAGTCACATAAAGTAGTACTGATTATAGAGCTATTTAATCACATGAGACTTTACAGATAATATTCTACATCATCACACCACTGTTCTACACAAAATATACAGACTATATAGTGTAAAAATATCATGCTTTTACATACAACATACACCTGTACCTGTTCAGAAGTCTCCAAAAGTAAGGTACCTTCTGAATGTACAATTACTCAAGCTGAAACATTGGGTGTGATGAAGAAAGGCAGTGATATTATAGCAACATTGGCAACATTGTCCCTGTTCATTGAAGGTTTCTCTAGATTGAAATGTATGGTTGTTCACTCTTCATTTAAACCATCTTGTCTCTCTGATATTCAATTCTGGATTTCTTATTCTGTAAATGTATACACTTCTAGTCCTTAGCTGATGTGTTTGCTCTTCTATGCGTGTGTTTGTGTTGTTTTGTTTTTCAAAGTGTACATATCTTTACATCTGAAACGTTGCCTCAGGTTCGCAAAATACCAAAATGTTATGTTTTGTGTATGGTTACAGGGGGAACAGTAAGATGAGAATATGATACTAGTTTGTGTTGTGTCTTGATTTATGTTTCTGGTCTGGTGTTCGGTCTGTGAACCTAGTTTAGGCTATCGAGGCAGAGTAACCACATGTTTTCAAACCCTGTTAGATGTATTTCTTTTTCTATGGTTTTAGTGGTTTCAGTCTTTGTTGATCTTTTCTGGATATTTGATACTCCTACAGCTAGTCGATGGAATCAAACAGGAAGTACTGATCTGTGTGGCTGGATGTTCTTCTTTGGCCCCATCGTTCTTTCAAGGATCGCCTACTGTGCAGTCAACAAGCCTTTCATGCTGTGAATAATTTGAATATATTCAAGTAGAAGTGAAATTGATTAGTCAACAAACAAAAATTGATCACCAACATTTTTGATGATTTAGTTGTTTGACAAGGGAAATGGCAAACATTTGCTGGTTCCAGCTTCTCAAAAGTGAAGATTGTAAATGGAATATCTTTGGTTGGTTGGATAAAACAAATTATAAAAGCGATTTGAAGATGTTACCTTGGGATCTAGGATAAAATGATGGGCATTTTTCTTAAGTTCATTATTTTATAAACAGTTAGTTGATACATTTTCAAATATTGAAAGATTATTATGACCAAAAATCATAACCAATTAATAACCAATTTTACAGTTGTAGCCCTATTTTCTAACAGCTGCATTCCATTAAGGTGTGTCAGTACCAGGGCTCTGGTACAATGGCACACCTAAATGGAGTGGAGCCATTGTTAATGTTATTAGTTAGACCTCTGGTTCTCCTGCTAGGAGAAATGAAAATGTTTTAGCCTCATCTGAAAATGTGACAGAGCTGAAGCACTAAGAATTGATATAAATTCTGATTGCTTTTTCATGACAGCAATGTTGACTGCATTACACACAGAAAAAAAATTGTGCTTGGCAAAGTATCAAATCTTGTTTAAGAAGCCCTTTTCCCAAAATTTCAGAAATTTAAGAATCAGACTGCTGTTAATGTAAAGGAGAAATAAAGCTGAATTGTTGGAACTGTTGTGAAAACTGTTTGCTGCACAAAAATTAATTCAAAATACTGGAAGAAATAAAAGTGGTAGAAATTCTATATTCAAAAATGTTAAAAAAAATAAATTCAATTTTATTCATTTTTTTGTCTGATGACTGAAAATGATGCACCTATAAAAGTAAAGTAAGTGTAAATTGTGTGACTGAGGATATGGGTGGAAATAGTTGGTTTTAAATTGCACTGTTTATGTTGGCCACAAGAGGGA
Organism: Thunnus thynnus; assembly: GCF_963924715.1. NCBI lineage: Eukaryota > Metazoa > Chordata > Actinopteri > Scombriformes > Scombridae > Thunnus > Thunnus thynnus. The sequence continues at coordinate 12,832,582 of NC_089532.1, forward strand.
AGCACACACCACTCAATGGCTGCGATCGTGATTGTGTGATCTGTGATTGCCTCCCAGTTCAGTAGATAGAACGTTTCATTAAGTCAGTGCTGAGACCATAAAGACAGGCTTTCACAATGCGTCAGGGGAACAAAACTATATATTATGAAACAAAAAGGATCCAAACATGAAAACAAACAAAACCACAGTCACTGAGGCAAACAGACCACAATGTCAGGAGGCGTCTCGTGCAGTGAGGCTGCTGCTGAACTGGGCTCCCCTACTGTAGCCCACTGCTATGGGGAAAGAGAGTCATACACATTGGCCTGGTTAGCCTGGAGGAAGAAACACACAGTTAAAGTCCATGTGCAAGGCCACAATGACAAGGGCCGCAGGCTGGTACACGGCACACTAAGGACAATGTTGGCTACAACAGCCAGTTTGTTTGCAGAGTGGTTGCAGGTCAGCAGGGTAGAAAATGTACATTTGACAAAACACATGAAAAAAACTAAATGTCACCCTGTCTTAATTCATTTTGTGAGGAAAAATAGCGGTAAGGGCACAAAGAAATGTGTCTGCCATAGGACATCGCACTGGCTATGATGAGGATGTGATGATATAATTGTGGCTTTGCCTGTGTCTGTATGAAAACACGCCTGCTGAAAGACAGGATGTAATGTTTACTGCGGTGATCGACAAGTGGTCACCATGCAGTAAATTTTAGTGGCTGAGCTCCTCTGTGTTTACTGAAATGCTGAGTCTTGTATTTTTAGGTTTTGTTACACATGAATTCCTTGTCATTTAACTGTTGTGTTACAAGGACAAAAGCACATGGATTCAAATCTCAACAAAGAAACGTTTTGCAGGCTTGGACTTTTAATATTAAAGTTACATAAATCGTACTTATATAAGTGGAGTCACTACCAAAGGACAGCTAAACTGAAAGCTTGTTAGTGCAATAATGCCTCTCATATGTTTTAAATGTCATTGGATCTGCTGCTTTTTTAACATGACGCGTCAGATAGTTTGTTACACAAGTCGTCCTTGGAAACTGTTTGGAAAAGGGAAGGCACTTTCAAATAAAAAATACTTGGCAAGCGATTGGATGAACCATCTGTCTATCACTGTCCTACCTTGCTAGGCAGCTGGATTCGCTACGCTGATTGTTCCGAACCACCGGTAGTTGGGACACAAGTGCATAACTTGTGATCTTCCGAATCCAGCTGCCTCGCAAGGTGACTGCTTTTTAGTGCCTATATATAATTGAAACATAATTTCTATAGGCTGCTGTGAGTTGTTTCTTAATATTAATTGCTCAATTTGAAAAAAAAAAAACCCAAACATTTTCAAATCATTATCAAGTAAGACTTCTGAACATGCAAGTTTGTTCAGCAAAAATCTTGCTCAGCTTCACATTCAGACTGGTAAACACATTAAGAAATTTAAGAAACCAAGAAAAATGACCAAGAAAACATTCTTAGAGGAATGTCCTTTACTGAAAGTATTGTTTCAAAATGGCCACATCTATTGAAAACACTGAAATATGATCAAATATTTTAGCTGAAATTTATGGATGCTCACTTGACTGAGGTGTTTCTGTACATAATAAAAAGTACCTTATTAAAAAACAATCATGCCTGAATCATTCAGAAATTCTAAATCTCCTCTTGGTAGGACCCTTTAAAGCCAAACAGGTGAAAATTAACACACAGTGTATATTTATGGGGCATTGGCTTGCTCGCTCTCATAAATAATGGCTTGTTTGTGTTTTTCAACTCTCAATAAAAATCTTCAGGCTCTACTGGCTGCCTCTATTGTTCAATTTTTGATAACAACAATCAAAACAACACTGCAGTGGGTGAAGATCAATAGCCCACTCCACTCTCCCGCCATCGGAGGCGTGATGACGAGAATAGCTGGAGTGAAGATGCATTCCAACTCAGATCATCAATACGGTTCATGATCTTTGAGAAAAGAAATGTTCCAGGAGCAATGGTTAATAGTGTTATTTTCTTCCCACATCATCACACTGTGTCCATTGACACCCCCAGCACACACAAACACACACACTTACATTCCTACCCTGCAGCTGTGTGTGGTAGCGTCCCTCTCCTATTAACCAGGCTGCCTTAGAATCAATAGAAAACATAAAGAGGCTTAATCTTTTCAGGTGCTTGGTGCTGATTGCCTATTACACAATAATAACACACCTTGAATCCCGTGGAGCATAAGAGGGAGACATAGTCACCTCATCCACACACATTAAAAACAGCCACAAACCAGTCACACAGTAAATCTATGGCTTTACAACTGAACAGATGGTGTCAGCGCTGGAGCTAGGCCTTTATGAGGGGTGTTAGCTAGCGTGCTAAGAGAAATTCCACCAGAAACAGTGGGATATCAGGGGTTACAGTTTATCGCTTCATGGAATGGGACACTGCTGGTGTCTCCTTTTGTAGACTATGGTCTCCAGTCTTCTGGTATGCAGTTTTACGTTATAGAAGTTCCATACGACTTGTCTCTGAGGCAGAGTAACAGCTGCATCAGTATACAACTGTAGTGGATTATCGGCCTAAGTTCTGAGGTATGAAGTGGAATAAACACATCCTCCGAATCGCACATCATCAAATCAACATGGACACACACAGAGTTTTGCATTTCATCCATCAACAGTGATAAACAGTCAACATGAATGAGCAGCTATTCGGTTTTGTTGTAAGTCATTAGGTGTTGGGTTGTCGGAGCCGCGCCTCCAGAAAAGCCCCACCAAATTCCAGTGCCGTGAATGACTGGAGTCCGGTTGTTGATTCTGGCTGTGTTTCTATAAACTGAGCCAGCAGGACAGGTGGAGGATCTGGGAGTCAGGCAAGTTCAGGACTGGAACCAGGGCCACGGATGGACTGGACTCCTCTAGAGAGCTTTTCAAACATACTTCAAGTCCTGGCAGGTAAAGGTGGAGAGGGAGAAGAGGGGTGAGGGGAAAAAAAAAGAAGATGGTGGCGTTAGTTTCATGAGAACTTTGCCTGAAGTTGGACATTAGGTTCACATGCAGCTCTCCCACAGGGGCCATCCCAGGAAGGAGGCTGCACTTAACTCTTTGACGAGGGAACATGGGCCTATTTACAAATTATTGACATTCTTAAATCCTTGGCAGATTGTAGCCCCCCCATTTAACTCCCTGCAGTGCAGACATATGGTTAGCAAGGACTGAACTCTAAGCTACCCCTCCCAAAACTTACACACAGAGCCATATACAAGCAAACACGCACACACACACACACACACACACACACACACACACACACACACACAGAGGGAGGGGGGTGTGATCCTGCCATGCCCTTTTGGACAATTGAGCAGCTTGTTGGGGGGGATCTAGTGGAATGGATCCTCTGCTCCTGTTGTGTTGGGATGTTAAGAAGCTGTGTTGGGACTGCTGCTCAGCTTTACCAGAGCTGAGAGATGTTGTTAGTGTGTGTGTGCGTGCGTGTGTGTGTGTGTATGTGTGTGTGGTCGGACTACAGACGGACAGTGGACATGTGAGAATTCATTGAATGTCTCAGAGCCTGGTCTTGATGACAGCCTGTCTATTTAGCGGCAGCCCGCTGGGATGTTGCCCCCTTCACTCTTATGCTCTGTGCACTAATTGGTCACAAGTGTTCCTGTCTCATGGCAGGCTGTCCTGGCTTATTTCTTCTGATTTACCAGCATGCTGAATGGGATCGGGTGTGGCCCCTGTGTGGCTGAAACATGGTCATAGTGGAGTTAAGCATCTGGAAAAGTGTGCTGTGCCACAATTGCAAATCACTTTTAAAAATCTCTCTCTTTATATTCACAATGGCATCTGTCTAGTATAATGTATGTCAAAATGTAATTATTGACCACTTATCTTGGTCTCAGTGGACAAACACAAACTAATGGCCATTTTAATAACATCTACAAGTACTGCTTTACTACTCTCTGACATCTATGTGAACTTGTCGAGAGTGAATTTCGAACATAGAGGTTACAAGAGCAGTTCTGCACTATTTAATAAGCCTCATTCTCTTTCATTTGAAGCACACACAGCATGCCAAACATCCTTACAAAGAGCCCACACACGCTAATTAACTAATACGCGCTACAGCTTAAAATGCCCCCACTGAACACAGGCCTTTTTTTTTGGAGGGCATTAAAAGCCTAAATACGTATGTGTTATCAGAGCATGTGGTGCACCCTGGGAAGCAGGATCCTCTGGAGATGGCTGGCTGACAACTGAATGAGCTAGGCAGATCACAGACAGTGGATGGTTTTATTAAGAGAAGAAACACACCCTTCATCACACCTTGCACACTAAGCCTGTTTTATGTCAGGGTGTTTTAATCTTTGTACTAACAGATAGGAAATAATTGCGCTCTCTCTTTGAGAGTCTCTTTCAGTGTCCATGCACACACACACGCATGTGCCTGCCAGCTTATGCATAAAAACAAAACAAGAGGGGGGTAAAGGTGACTTGAGTGACCATGCAATTGTGAGATTTTTATCTTTGTGAGTGAAAAGTGGTAAAGGCACGGGCTTCTTTGCAACGTTCTGTATAAATGCTTCTGTAAAATCACACAAAACCCTATGAACACTTCTCATCACACACCCAATCTCTTCCCCTGGTCTCTCAGCCCCCCCTTTGGGCTACACGGGGAGCCTCATTGAGAGGCCCAGTGGACAGGGGCAGTAAGATTCAAAAAGCCATCACATTAGCAATGGGATGGAACTAAACCATCTACCCGAGAGGACCAGCCATTATTCTGCTTCACGGCGAACACACAGGGAGCTGAAAAGGCTGCTGTTAAATCTCTGTGTTTTCAAAACCAAACCATTACTAATGCCCACACCACCCTTTTATGCTAAACATCCACCATTTTTGTTTGAACTGATTAATATCTAAATATTGTAAGCCTAAGTGAATAGAAGGTGGGGTGTCAGTGAAGGCTGTGGTGAAAAGGAGAGAAAGGAGGGGGGGTTCCTGCAAGGAATGGCTGATGCCTGCTGGGCTTTTGGGGCTTTTAAGCAGTGGCCAAGGCCCAGAGCCAGTGGTTTTTAGTTGTGCTACACTGACTTCCAAACTGGTCAAATTAACCGGTAAACGAGGTGGTAATTAGCAAGTGTTGGCTCATGAAAATTGTTCATTTAGTCCAAGGAAAATGCACAAAGAGGCTGAGGGGCTGGGTGTGTTCAGTGGCGCCACAGAGAAAGGGAAGACTTCCTTGTCTTTCTCTAAGTGTTGGAAGCAACCTTATGTCTATGTTTGTTTAAGTCTTGAGTATTTGGAAGCAAAGAAATCAAAACCTGTTTCATTTTTATGCATAAAGTGTAAAATAATGGACTTAACTTACCATCATTTTTTTCTATAAAAATGTCACATGACCCTATTTATGTCCTTTGCTAAAAGTTGAGGGAGTTGCGGGGGCCTATCTTCTAGAGAAGCTCTCTATCGTAAGTAACGAGTTGAGACAAGATGTTTAAAGGTTTCATTTGGAGCATATGTCATGTCTATCAGCTGTGAATCCCAACGCAAGTAACCGAAGGAGGGGGTGTGCAGTCACATTTTGCTCCAGCGTTGTTGTCTGTCTGTTCGCTGACAGCAGCAGTTGTGAGGCTGTGACTGCTAGCGCCAGAGGTGTTACTTTTCCTCCTTTGACTTTTTGGATTCATCACCCAATGAGCATAGGCTGTGACCCATAAAGACGCCCACGGGTCAGCTTCCAGGGCTCGGTTGTGCGTGCAGGGTAAGGTAACAGATTCCAACTCAATGATGAGTCAGTAAATGGTTTAAGGGAAGCAGTCTGTACAGTCCATAATCAAAGAAACACACATTTCAAGGGTGAAGATCTAGGTTGATTTTGCTCCAGTTAACCAATGACCCAGTAACACACTTAATGGTTTCTATAAAATAAAAAAAGAAAAAACAGGGTTTTTTTTTAATGCAATTTGATTTCCATTGCACCAAACATATATTTAGCATTTATTTGACATATCTACAGTACTAAATATCTATTCTATCCATTATTAACTCTCCTCGATTATTACGTTAAATATAAAATTTATATTTGAGCCTTTTGTAAGGAGATTCCTCCTGATTGCTAAATCCTCTTTCTCTACTATTGTGGATAATGAAAGAAATAAATTACATGCATCATATATCACGCAACAATGTTGAATAACAATTACATCATTAGGTAACAAAACAAACAGCGCCATTTGTCTGTCATGTATATCAACACATTTTCTAAACAGATCAACCGTTTTCCCATTCATCACTGGTAACCGTAATTTCTCGTTCTCAAAAAGATGAGTTATGTCAAAGCTAAAAATGACAGTAAGATGGCTGGTTTGGCAAAGATTCAAAAATGTTAATTGACTGCTGCAGTGATGACTTGACAACTGAGCCTGTGTGATCGATGTGCTCCTCGCCCTTTTCCCTGTGAGAGAACATCTCTCAGGATAAAACAAATACCGTTCTACATTTGCCTTGATGAGAACCTACAATCCTGGGAGCAGGAGATGGTGGCATATAAAAGTGTAATGATGACAAAAGACTGTGCCAGCTGCTTGGGTTACTGTACACGGTGCAGACACAACAAATGACTTACAATAATTAAACACAGGAAGAAGTGGAGATCCTCTGGAGAGACTGCTTCCTAGAATACTTTATGGAGTTTATTTAACTAATGTCAGCTCACACTCTCTTTGAAAAGACAGTGCAGAGAGAGACAGGCTGTCACTTTGTTTCCATTAAGTAGAGATGTTGAGCTTAACTTGCAAGAGCAGTGTATCTCAGAAGTGTTGCCTTCGACAGAATAAGTTATTTAGGATAAATCCTCTTAATGAGTATAAATATTAAAATTCAAATCCTTGTGTAGTGTCTTAACTGAGATACTGTGACATACCTTTAACGATGTGCTGTGTCAGTGAATGGTCGCACTTGTAGAACACCCTGGCACACAGTGGCACAAGCTCAGCATCCATCTTCTTCATGGCTTTTTTTAATGTAGTGCCAATTGCTTCTGTAATATCCTTTGCATCATCGGTGACCTCGCAGGCAGGGCCGGGCACAGTCAGGCAAAGGGAGAGCGAAGCACTAGAGCTGTCAGCAGATATTACGGTGTGGCACTCTATGGATCCACACGCCACCTTTGTAGTCATGTAACAGGAGGTCCTTTGGCTGGGGTCATCCTGGATAGCTGTTACATGGAGCTCAACGGCAGCATCCCTGGGTAAGGCAGGTACCACGACAACCAGTAATGGAGGAGGTTTGATCTCAGGCTCCAAAAACATGTCCTGAAATGCAGACAGATGGTATTCAAATGAACTGGTTGGCAAATAATACACTGTGTTGCGCCACACACTACAATCAAATGTATGGCCCTCCTGCTGAGATACACTCTGTGCTTTCTGACCACAAACACTACGCCATCAACATTAAACATTATTGTAAATCACATCATAAAAATTCTACCACACAGCACTAAGAAAAGGCTTTTTACTTGACAGACTGACAGGCTATCAATTAATGTGAGATTGTGAGGTGACCCTCGGTAATGATAGTGTACAAACAATTGAGACAGAATCCATAGTGCTTGTAGCCACCCTAAATAAAATGCACAAAAGCACTCACTGTAAGCTACATCGCTAACATGACAGGTCCTATCCAAGATGACTTCTCACCTTTCTAAGAAGATCATTCACAACATGCTATGGCGGTTTCAACAAACACATTTAGTGGGAAAACTGCCTCAATTTTATCCACAGAGCCAAAATTTCTTTATGTTTTTTTTTCTCCGCTAGACCGAGGGCCATTAGCAGTAACAAAATGTCTTGGAGCAGTGCTACAATGTGGCCCTCTAATAATACTTGGCTGTGGCTTCATCTGCTAATGGGAGAGAAATGAGTGTTTTATATAACCGTCATTTCAGTCAGAGTCGATAGGGCAAAAACACTTAACCCCCTTTTCAATTTGCTGGATCAATTTTCATCCACTTACACCCCACTTCGTAAGTGCAGAATAATAACAGGTTACTTACATTTTATTTTGATATTCACTCGCAAAAAAAAAAAAAAAAGAAGAGAGAAATCATTGACAAGAGCAGACGACGGCCTCTTTGTCCCTTCAACAGACGAAGACGTCATGACCCAATCCGCCAGATTCACTGAAGCAGCACTTACCTTCAGATTAAACTTTCGCAAACACTTAATTGTGTATCAACAGCTGACCTCTTGCCTTGGAGAATGAAAAAAAAAAAAAAGAAAATCAAAAGATCTACTGTCCTGAATGAGTATGTGTGCAGGGGTTAGGTTAATATTTCTTTACTTTTGTAGAGAGCCCAGTTTGCAGTGATCAACAAACAACAATCATAAGAGCAGGGAACAATAGCCGTGTCAGCACGGACCTCTTAGCATGTCAGACAAAGTGACAGCACACATACTTGTCCTATGCTTTGATAAATGTTATATTAGCACTTCTGGCACAGGCTAGGTATTCTCCTAGAGGGAACTGCTCCTGCTTGTCAATAGTGATTGAACATGGAACAGAGAGTGGGGACTGAGGAGAGAAGTGACAGGACAGGGGGTCTTGCTCAGCCAGGCTTAAAGGCCACCCTGCAGGCCTTGAACGCTGAGTTACTATACCCAACCGACCATCCACAAGGAGATCAGGGGACTTCAGTGCTGTGCTCCAGCCGCTGGCAGGACTTTATTGTCACGGCACAGTTGCTGACTTTTTGTCAGAGCTGTCGGACAAGGTTACATCAGTCCCTTTGTTTCTTTATTAATGTATCCACCAAAATGTTACATTCGGTGGGAAGTTTGTTCAGCAGTTTTGTGGAACTAAATGTGCAAAAGGTGCATTACTATGTGTGTGTATATGTCCACATGTCGTATGTGTGTATATGTCTCAGACGTGACTCTAGTCAGACTTCCATTACAGTGTGCTTCCCCACTAGAGGAGCGAGAGTGGGAACACTGGCTGACATCCCAACCTGACCAGAGATCATTTATTAAATTAATCCAATAAAATACAAACTTTGATATATGGTGGAGCTGAGTGCTGGAGTGGCAAGTTGGGAGCGCAGGCGGGAGGCAGAGTGAGGGCTCTTTTCCGCTCTACACCAGCCACTTAACACAATCCATCTCATTACTTCATCCCACTTCAGTTCCAGGGCATGCAGCCATTCCCCCAGTGCTCTCTCACTCCATAGGCAGCAGGTAAACCCATGAAGTCTGGATCTGCTGCGCTCAGCTCTCCACACTGATGGGGTGTGACCTGCCTCTCCTTATGTTTGTTTTCTTTCTCCCCACTTTCCTCCCTCTAACTCATGTCCATGCGCCTGGAGTGTGTGGCGGGTTGGAGGGCCGAGAGGCGTGAAAGCCGAACGGTAAACACGGTAATAAGGAAGTGGTGTAAAGGCGGGGAACAGCGGGGAGCTGATGGGACTGCACTGCTTAGCCAGTTCCCCTACATTTCCTGCCCAGCGGGACGCCTTCAGCATGTGGCTCTATGTCTCAGCACTTACTGTAGTGCTGTCAGTCTGCTATAATATCCCTTCCCATTTACCCCTTCATTCGCTCACTTTTCTTAAAAATCCACTTTCCATCTCATCAGACTGTTTGTGTAAATGAAACACACAAGGCCATGTCAGTGGGGTGAGGAAAAGTTTAAGGGCATGAGGCCATTACAAAACTATGGCAGAAGCCAATGCATCCCAGTTAAAAAAAAGCAGGCAAGCAAGCAGGAGAGAAGTTGTGTAAAAAGGGCTTACTGTGGTAAACAGGGAGGAAACCCTCCACACTGCAAATTCATTACTATTAAATTCTGTTTATTGCCATTTAAAACTAATCATCTCTTTTTAAATATTTTCTACATTTCTAAAATAACCTGGTGTGCATGAAAAGTGCATGTAAAAAAAAAAAAAAAAAAAATATTTTCAACCTTAAACCTGCTTAATTATTTTTTTTTTACATTTTGACATGTTTTCAAGACCTGTTATTGCTAGAGAAAGGGACGTCTGTTTAACATGTATTGACTTATCACATCAGCATCTCACTATTCATCAAACCGTCTGCACACACACTTGCATGCACACAGACAAACAGGCTCTTTGTGGTTTAATGCACCGTAAATACAATTTCACACTTGTAGCGACTCCAGTATGCTCCCAATTAACCCTGCAAGCTTCTTCATCCACCTGATTAGAGAAATTATCAACGCACAACAACAACATGGCCCTGTGGCTTCACAGACGTTCTAGGCACTGGTGTTTTCCATCGTAAAAAATGCACTTCGCAGGTATTGTGTCTGGAAATACACCGAAAAGTATACCATTTATATTTTTGTAAATAAAAGCAATCCATGAAAAAAAAACACATATTACATGTTGTGCTGATAATTTTTAAATCTCACTAAGATGCATTATAAGGAACAGATGTCAGCATTCTTGGAAAAAGCGGAAAAAATCTGATTATGTGTAAATGGCAAATATTGCTTAAATCTCCTCAAGTCTAAATAAAATGCATTTTATGTATTTAAGTAGGTAACAAGGCATATTTAATAACATTTTCCCCCTTTCTGGGAGACACCTTCTAACTTCTATTTCAAAAAGGGGCTGTATAAATTTAAGATTACTAAACTTCTTACTCATAAGGTCACCACTATTTGAATTGCTTGTATGTGGGAAGACATCACCTGAGAAAGCTGCCTGTAACTAAAGCAAGACTCTTTTTGCAAGTGCCAACTGGTAGAAAAAAAAGTTATTTCTGCTCTCTGTGGGAGTTGTGTTATCGGTGTTTGACCCGAGTTAAAGATTCCAATTACAGTCAGTTCAAATGAGCACCGGTGCTTTGTATAATCCCCACCCAAGGGAGAGAGCATTTCACCTAGTTTAGGATGAAACAGTAACCCCCCCAACCACAGCCTTCTCCTTATCTTCCTTCAGCCGCACTTTATACATCTGTACTTGAAGTAGAAGAGAGGGTGAAAGTGTGAGGGCCGAGCTGGGAAGTCACACTAAAAAGATCTGCCTCACAGACAAAGAGGTCAGGTTAGGAACCCACCACCTAAGCCAGCTCTATTCTCATCTGTTTACAGCCAACACACCCTGAGCTGTCAATTAGAGGTACTTAACTTGGCAATCACTTGAAAATAAAACATGGTCTCCTGGTGACAATCCTGGGTCAGCCAAATGAATATTTTTGATTGTTCTGACACACCAAATTGACGCACAACAGATGGAGGTGTTGTCCATCCTCAGTGGCCTCTGACATGAACCTAGTCTTGTCACCTCCCAAAGCTTTGCTCAGAGTTAGCTCTGTTATCTGAACGACCCAATCTGCATGCTAAATTGATTCTTTTCAGATTTCTATTTCACTGTAAGTTATGATAACGCAAAATGTGTCAAATAAATTAACAAATACACACCTCTTGCTCTTGATTGAGATATGCTGAAACGTGGTATTTGAGGATACTATTACTGGCAAGAAACACATCTTGGATTTTATATATTGCTAGACATTTAAGGAACTGACACAAAGCTGACATCCTCTCTCCAGTCTTGAACATTGTTCACCACTGCACAGATCCACATGTTGGAGGTGGGCTGCTCTGCTGCCTCTGTCCCTTAGGCCCTATTCCCATGGCAAGAAAGATTACTGTGGGAGGAGAAGGGCTGCCAGGGGAGACTGGTGCCCCTATTAGACGTATGGAGCAAGGGTTGTAAGCCGGGGTGGGTGGAATGGAGGGAAGGATGGAGGGAGGTGGCAGGAAAGAGGGGTGGAGAGGGGGATAAGCTGCTCTGAGAGTTGAACGGAGCTCCAAAATGGTGTGTGGGGGCAAAGGATTAGGGAGGCTCTGAGGAAGACATCTGCTTCTGTGCCAAGCTCCACATTATCAAAGACACCAGCGTTTCCCACATCATCAACTTTTCATGAGCGCACTCACTGGTAAATATCAGTCGCAGCGGCTTGGGTCTCAGGGGGGCAGAGAGGGGTGAGGAACTTTCCCTTATTTCACAACTATAAAACACAATACTGAAAGGCCTCTGAAAAACTTGCATATCATATCAAGTTTCTCTTCTTTTACTTATTCATTGACGCATGGATTCCACTGTCTTTTAATCCATTAAACATGTGTTCATCCTATGTGGGTGTAATATTGTATTATGAGTATGATCAATATTTCCTCTGCATCTATAATAAAACAGCCAGAAACGGCTCTACTCCTTAACCAGTAGCATATGTTTCATAAACAAAAATCTCACCCCACAGTGACTGACCTTCTCTTCCTCTGCAGCCTTGAGCATGCTCTCCCAGACGGCCCTGATGATGGGGATGTGTTGGTGTCTCGTGGTGTAGCAGTGGGCCTGGACAACATGAGGTAGAGTCAAGCTGCTGATCACGGCCTCCAGAACCTTCTTTACATAGCTGAAAGACAAGTGAGCCTGAGTCCTGGTGCCAGCCTTCACCAACTGCATGGTACAGGGGACCAAAGCGATCTGGCCTGCACAGAACACCGAATCATCAACCTGGGGAAGAGAAGACACAAGAAAAACACGGCATAAATATCAATGTTGGTTTTGGTATGGTTAAAAAACAGGTGTGGACTACCTGCCACCCTAGTCCAATGCTTAAACTTATTTATGTTACACACACAAACGGACCCATGAGCAAAATGCATAAAACTCTCTACTAAGTTAACCCATTGCTTTTCATTCAATTACAGCATTTCAGAGAACTGTTCTGCTGCTGTGGTGATGATGATGATGATTGCCACAGTTGCTACTCTTGAGGTTGAGAAATTTTGTGCAGTGTATTATCAAGACTGGATAATACATTGATTACATTTGAACAAACAACAAAACTGCTGTCTGCCCTCAGATTTATATTAACTCATGTAAGTAAAAATATAAGAATGTTTAATTAGACAATTATGAACGTTAACATTAAGTTGTTAATTAGCCATAAACAATGAAAGAAAAAAGTCTCCCAACTCCAAAATGAGTTTTGTAAAAAAAAAAGAAAGTACAATATTCATCAGAGGTGCTATAATCAAATTAACATTAATTATAAGTGTATGTTTGAGTAGCAGTGCATTAATTAACAAGGTCCACCTCTCCCGTTTTTCAGCATCTTATCACCAACAATTCTCATTTAACAGTTCTAAAACTAGCAGGTGTTCTGTGAAAAGCCTGTCAATGTATCTCAGTGACACCAGTGTTATTTATAAGCATAATTAACCGTGTGATAATAAGCTCAATTCTTTGTTAAATACCTCTGTTACAATGAAGCTTCCTGCATAATGAAATCTGAAGAAAATCTATCTGTTTAATGCAGAGAGACGAGTAGGGATGAGGAGTGGCATTAAGGAGGTCAGGTCTTTAGAGACCCTGTAGCTCAGCAGTGTTTGAGGCTGGATGGTATTAGTACTGGACACTAGCTCCTAGTCAATGCAAATAGCTGCTTGTGACATGCTGATAATTGCTGGCCAACTCAGGGACCCTGGAGCTCATGCAGATCTCTGGGGAGGATCAAAAAGTCCTGAATCAATTGATACACGGCCTGAGACAAGGTCCTTTACTTATTAGCAAAGACACAGCCAGGGGTATCGTGTTTCACAGAGATTACCGGGTGAAAGTGGACCAGATGTATTACCTAAGATTTAGCACCTCCTAAACCAAACTCTTCTCACCCATTTCAAACAAACCCTTCCTTTTCGTACTTGGTTCAGTTTGATTGCCTCACCAAAGCCTACACAGATGGTGGTAGGCCATGACACAACTTGTTCAAAGGAGGAAAAATAGAATACTGAATATTTTCCCTTTCCTGGAGTGTATTAGATGTGTCTTATATGGGATACTAGCAGAAAAGGATGTTAGCCACACATCTGTTTAGCTAGAGAGCGGACATGGCTGTGGCTATTTCCATAATCAGATGGGTTTGCCATGATCCCCAGCTCTTGTGTTCACTTGTCAACTTTGATGAATCTTCTGCTTCCATCTCTGCTGCTCCGAATTACTGGGACAGCAGAGGAGACAAGAGATGGAAGGAAGACGAGGAAGACGGGTGCAAGTGAGTGAGGGGGAAGAAAGGGAGGAGATAAGGCCCTCACTGCTTTCAACCAGTTGGATCAATCACCGGATCATTTACCTGCAAGCACAATCTGCCAGAGCGCCTGCATTACTATGTCTGCCTAACATAAAAGCCAGATTCCCACACATCAACAACAAATTGTCATTGGCATTCCATTTATGAGCCATCAAATGCCATCATATCCACTTCAACAAAGAAGGGCTCCATCAGGTTGGACGGGTGGCCAGAATCTTTTAACAAGCTCGTCCCCATGAAAAGATTTCACTCCATTTTGAATTCATAAAGGCCGGCTACCATTTGTCGATTTCAATATCAAAAGGGGCTAGCACAGGGCCCCTTGACTGTTAAAGGCAGACTCCCATAGCTTCTACCAAGCAGGTGTGTGATGATCAATTATTAAGGATCCTGCTCTGGTTACTCTTAGTGGGAGGTGGAATTGGGGATTTGGGGGTTTTGTGGTGGTGGGGGCACATCTTTCTGTGGTGAACCTGGTTGGGGGAGAGACAGAGGAGAAGGGAGAGCGAATACTATTTACATAAAATTAACAGTTCAAAAGAATGAGTTCACACACCAATCAAACTTGTTAATTGACTGTCAGTGGTGTGTCCCTGAATATACAACACAACTACATTATTCATCTTAGGCCTTGACAGGGAAGACAGTCCAATTTGCATGGGCGTTCTAAACGTGATCAACAACCACAATGCCACATGCATTTTTAATAGCCCAGAGATGGGATCCTTTAATATTCATAAGGGTCAAACAATTGCATATGACATTAAACTTTCTATAACAAGATAAGTATTTTTTCAAATGCTAGCCTTAGCAGTCTAAATGGCCCACAGAGGAAAGAGAGGATGTGCTGTATTACAGTGTGCACAGTGAATCAATACTACATGCTGATGTTGGTTTATTTCTGTTCAACTGCTTCTTAATAATATATGATATTTGCTGCTATAATTTAAAATATTTCCAGACATTGTAGTTTTTAGTATCTGCATGTTGAGGTGAAAATTAATAATCATCATTATATACTATATCAGTGTGTCACTGAAGGCATACAATACCTATTTATGGGCAATTTGGACAAAATTAATATCATGATGATTACCAAAGTAGTATCTTATTATCAATATTTGACGACCTTTGCAAAATTAAGTAAAATATTAGTTAAACTCTTTACCCCACTTAGTCAATTAGTAAAATGTTTTTTGGAGATGGAGAGACGATAAGCAGTAATATTGAGGTATTCCTCTGCTCTAACAGTAAATTCTACTTTTTTCGACACAAACCTCAACTGAAACATTTTTTTTCAACAGTCCCTAAACCAAACAAGCTTATCTCAACAACGGATGTGATCATAACACACATGCTAAGTATTAATTAAGCTGTATTTTTGCTTCATGCTTTATTGACCTTTATTTCATGGCTAAAACACCATCCCTTTTCTAATAAAGCCCATGACATGTCAAAAGGTCACCAACCCCAAAGACATTCTCCCTCTCCATCTCTGTGAGCTGCAGACAGTAACATATATGTAAATGTACTCAGGGAGCGCCAGGCTGTATCCGCTGTCAAGCATTAACGGTGTCTCGTTTCGGGATGGTGTGTCTGAGGTGTTTCTAATTGCAGTTTTTTGTCAAAGAGCTTCCAGAGATGACCAGACAGTGCTAGACTATATTCACATTGGTGTTGGAGCCCTCTGGGCCCCCATCTTGTTGAAGAGGTCTCTGAGTGTCATTAGCAGAGATTTGCAATGGTATAGTTGAACTGGGCTGGCCTGGATAAAATGACCTGGTATTGACGAACAGTCAGGTTTTTCTGCCTGGTTCCAAGGACAGAGAGAGGTGGAAAACTGCTCCACCGCTCCTATCAGATATGCTAATGGTCACATTTCTCCCCATTGAGACCTCATGCATAATTTAACCAGGAAAATGATAATACAAAATGTGTAAAATAGGTTAAATTAATATGGTGTAACTTTTCCCTTATACAAGGACACATGTAACCAAGCTACAGGGACAGTGGTAGTATGAAACAGCTACAGGGTGGCCAATTAAATGCAAAATAAAATTAATATTTGTAATATCTTTTCATTGAGTATTGTTTACAGCCTCACCATGGAGTAAAGGTAGAGTGCATCTTCAGAGCTCCAGGCAAGGCTTTCCACCCCATGGCTAAAACTTTTCAAAGATTATTTTTGAACGTCGTACGCCTTTATCTGATGGTTTATAGAGAATATAGACAAAATGTTAAAGGAGCATGACTAGTGCCAGCACTAAATCAGATTCAAACACAGGATGTTGCATTTACAAAGTATGTGCCAACTAAATTTTAATATGATACATAAACTCTAATTTACTTTAAATAGAGCACTCTTTGGTTTACTTTTTAATCCCTTATGGAACATTCTTAATGTGTCAAATTTCCAAATTTCTGTGTTGACTTTTCTCTTTAGTAATTTCCTTTCTTTCCTGAATATTTTAGGGTTGGCAAATAGCCCAAAATAGTTCAAAATGTAGGGATCAAAAAACTGAGGTTGAAGTTTTGTTGAATGTATTTAAGTGCATATATTATTTCTGCTTTTTGGCGGGGATTTGATATGCAACGACTGTTTAATCCTTGTGTGCTGGATGGCAGTTTGTCAGGGATGTGTGCCGTGATTTCATCTTGAACTGGCTTCAAGTCTGTGGGGCTCTTTCAGCATTAGTGCATTCAAAGCAGATCACGTCTGGGAGTGGGAAATGATAAGAGATGGGCTCATGTTGTGCTGCGCCCTGAGGAAATCCTGCTTCTTCTGACACCTCATTTCTACAAATACAAACCTTTCAGGAGAACCACAACCTTTCTCCCCTCTACAGAATCTCTCCCCATGTTAGGCTTCTCATTTAAGGCTTCATGGGAAGGGGGAGGGAGATATTTGCCTTTTTTATTCCCTCCTCTTTTTTTCTACTATCTATTTTTTTTCTTCCTGTTTGTGCTCCAGTTTGAGCCTAACCCCTGTATGCTCAACTGTCACACAAAATCAGTGTTACTTAAACGGCGACATAAATAGCTGTATGAAGTGCACAAAGAAAGGCAAGTATAGGGCATTTCTGTATGCACTCTCTCAGGTCTAAAACTGCACATTTACTCAGAAAACAAACCATAAGCATATGCCCCAAACACATAGTTATTACACTGACAAATTTAGAAGAATACTCAAAATTATAGAACTGTAATGAGCCATTGTTGAGGCAACGTGTGGTCAGTCTGAGCCAGGGACACTGGCCTTTCCCCAACCCCCCATGTTTTCTAGGCGTATGTGTATTTTTCAATTCTTCCTGTATGTCTGCCCTCGACATGCCCACTCCATAGACACTGAACCGTGTGGAAGAGTAACACTGTCATGTCAGCTCTGGTCAACTTTATGCTGGTCAGGAGCTGCCGCTCAGTACTATAACCAAGGTCAGGGGAGCCTGACTGCTGGATGCTCAAGGAGACACATCTGAATGCCAACAGGCATGAACAAACAAATAAATAAATAACTTATCCATCATGAAAAAAAGTTATTTTTACAATAAAATACAACCAGTTTTGATCAAAATGTTTGTGTTTTCTTCTTGTGTAAATGTACTGTAATGTACTGTAAAATTAATAAATATGATAAAATCAAACATTACAAATACTGCTGCTATGGAATTACTGTGCCACACCAGAGCTGGGCTGTGGATGAAGAGTGATGGAGGGGCATGGTTTTTCATTGCGTTAGGCAAAATGCCCTGCTGTCTTCAACTGTCCCGACCTCACATTTTTTGACAAATTGGTTGTGAGGCTTTTACGACTGATGCACATATCGCAAAAATCATTTCTGCCAAGCTTCCTCTATGACCTGCCCGTGGGACATGACAAGCCCCTCCATGCATCGCTCTATCAAACCGAATCTTTCCAGGACAATGCAAATTATGACAAATTCCATCATCCTGCATTATGCGCTTTCCTGCTAATCTCCCTAATTCGAGAGAATCGGGGAGGGTCTTGCTGTTTCAGCTGAGGGGCATGTTGTCTGATTGAATGATGCTGAAACTGCAACCCTCAACCCCCGTTATCTCTTCCTTCCCAGCTGTGACCACCTCGTCTCTTCTGTCTTTTCATATTTTTCCTTTTTTTTTTTTTTTTGAAACTACGTCTCTTAGTCTGGCTGGTAATAGAAGCACCAACCTAACCTGGACATAAAGGAATTATGTCAAAAAAGTGCTGTGGCAGTAGTGGTGTAACTGTCAGTAGTGGTGAAGAAAAGTAAGTCTGTGTGTTTGCAATATGAAGGACGGGACCATAGTGTGAAATGTCTAATCTGTATCAGTCAATATAAATGCCAAAGAAAAATCAGCCTGTGATCAAGGGACATGAAGTCCTCTGCGTTCACATCCAAAACTTCCAGTTTAAACACACACAAACCCTCTCTTCACTGCACTGTTGCTACACTATTACTTGTAAGGGATAAAACACATAGTTCAGTATTCACAATTAAAGGGTGAATAGCAGACAAACAAAGAATGAAAGGCTGAGTGAACAAGACAGTGCAACAAAATGCAGAGGGGGGCAAAAAGAGATGTAGTCCCATCTCGTCTCAACAGATGGCAGTATGGCTGCATTAAAAAGGCAGCTGGAGTATCAGCAATGCTGCACATGTGAAGTCTACTCAAACCATGGACAGGCTGGCTAGACAGCATTGAAGTCTCCTTGGATTTTCTTCTTTTCCTTTTTTTTTTGGGGGGGGGGGGGGAGTCAAAATGTTCACATAAATAAGCCACAAATTCCAACACTGAAATGCAGGAATATGGATGAAGGAAAATTAGTGAAAAATTATAAAAATGGTGTGACAAATTGTTTGTGGGTTTCATTGCAATATCTACAAGTGTTTTTTTAATCAATAAATACTGAAAAATCAAATCTAGCTGGAACGTGTAAATGCAAAGATTAATAGTAAAAACTGATTGAGAAAAGAAAGATTTTTTTATATTTACTTTTGTGTTAATAACAATGTTTTTTTATTTTACTGTAAATGTGCACCAGAGATAATAATACTCTATAAAGCAAACTGATAAAATACAATGTGCTGAAAAATGTACTGTATTCCCACTGAAAAATATACCAAATATTAACATTTTTTGTCAGTACATCAAATTCAACTCAATAAATTTTGCCATGTGGAAAATATTGTGTACTCTATATTATATTGACTGAACTCCTACCCTGAACATCTCAACTTCATTACATTACTTAGAGCCATGGGGCCTGACATCCCCTTACATAATAAATCTATAATATCAATAATAAATATATATTAAAAGTGAACATGCTGATATGTCCGCATAAAAAAAACGGACGCTGTATATTATTCATCTCCAGCGGTTTTTACCTCAGTAAAGCGTGCTTTGATGACAATGGCATTTGAAAAATGAATGACCCAGGTTAAAAGTTACTACTCAGAAGAATTGCTCTATGTGAAATTTATGATGAAGCGAGTGGCCAAAAGTAAATGGAATGTAAACGCTAATCTTTTCTGAGTCATCTGTTGTACTGCTAATAAAATCCCCTTACTAAATGAAGACAAAATGGCAATGCTGGCATACTGTTGCATGTGAATGTAATAATCATTTCTAACCAGAGGCAGCGACTGCCACTTTTAATGTGTGCAACTTAGAACTGCAGGAATAGGAGCATAATAATCATAGAAATCATCTATAATAGCAGTTTCCTAAAATACACAAACTAAAGCGCAGTGCTGTATAACACAGTCAGAAGGTGCATCTGCTGCAGTAACAAGCCATCTCTAACAGCTTCTCAGTCTGAGTTGGTGACAATTAGTGTTACAAACCCTGTATTTGTTGGTAACATGTCAATCATGTTGTTCCTCTTTGTTGCTACATTCATCCTGTGTGAAGAATACATTCTATAAATAAGATGCTAGACAGTGTTATTAAATTCTGTTAGGCAAATATCTATATATCAAAAATATAAAAGCAAAATGCAGTTATTTTTTGTGCCTTAGCTAAATTTAATTCTCTCACTGCTTGATTCCTGTGTCTATTGTGTTTCAATAAAAGATTTGGGAAAAGACTGAAATGTACTTTTCTCTCCTAATACTGTTGCCTATTAGTGTCTGTATGTCACCACAATTGCATGTGTGAGCGCTGGCCCCTGTATTGTTCTGTCTGTATTTGCCACACATGTGTATATTTCACAAGGAGCATCTTCAAGACCCTCCCTAACCGCGTGTATTTTGTGTGTGTGTGTGTGTGTGTGTGTGTGTAGGCCCAGTCAGCTATGCCCTCTCGTCACTGCAGGGGGAAAAAACACACCCGGGCAGCTCTGAATATAGTGGCTAGTTACCATAGTAATGGGATGGTCATACGTCTCTCCTCTCTCAGACAGTGATGGGAGTGGACAGGACACGCCGCTATGCTTTTTATCTATGCATTTGGTATTCAGTTATTTCATTCCACAAATAAAAAGCCAAGCCACTCCACCTCTCGTTTTTCTGTATTCAAATAGAGGGGTGAAATGGGAAGTAAATAGTTGGATATGGGGTAATAATTCACACATGGGACTACAAATAATTGATGTGTTTTGACTGAGTGTTTGTGATTGCAATTGTAATAGCGCAAGTGTCTTGGCAGATATCTGCGGTGGTGGGATCTTTACATGACGCTTTTCAGATGCCTTCTTGATGTCTCTGAACCATTCACCCCTTCGCTGCTCATCAGCAGTGACAAAGTGAGAAGCAAACAAGCATGCACACGCGCATACACACACACAAACACACACACACACACAGACACTCATGTGGCATGTGGTTTTCTCAAATTAAAAAGCAAAGCCTACCATTTATCAAATAAAATCATATTCATACATCATAACTGATTACATTAATCTACATTTCATTAAATATTCTAGTACATTCTACCCATATAGCCATAAATACAACTGCATACTGTAATGCTTTTTACACAGAGTATAGTTATATAATTTGCAAATCTGCAAAGGTGACAGACTTGCACAAGAAGGATGCTGTCCATTAACTAGTGACAACAGTGGTACGTGTCTATCTGCACGTACATGTCTGAGTGTACAAATACACACAAGACATGTATATATTCATATGTATATCTCTAATATTCAGTATGTTTGTCTGTACAGTATGTGCAGTGAAAGAGGGACGATGGCAGCGGCTATCCTGCCCTTGCTTCCTATGGCTTGTTGATATGAACCAAGGCAGTCAGGCACCAATAATACATGAAGAGCTGTTCAAAGGCAATTAGGATCAGTTGTCAGGGCAGGGCCCATTAATGAGTGGGAGTGTGGCAGGGGCCGGGGCAGAGGCACAGCGCCGGCGTACGCGACTGCCTGAGAGCCGATGCACTCAGACAGATCCAGTCCTTCCCCTGTCCTCGCCTGGTACAAGCTGATACCAGCCTGTGCCCACGTGGTGCTGCAGGAGCAGCAGCGCAGGATAATGTAGCGAAGCGATGCTCTGACTCCCGAAAACGACTACTGCCATGACAGGTCAGCTTCCACGTGGTCACAGCGGGAGAGAAAAGGGGGGATGTGGAGTGGGTGGAGATAGGATTGGGAGTAACATAATTATCCCTGCTGCCGTCTACCACTTCCCATAAAACTGCCCCCCCCTCATCAGATTAAAAAAGGTGGTCTGAATTGACCTCTCACATATAGCTGTACACATTTAGAGCACTGTTCCAGGCTGGAGCTAGGACCGTGTGTCAACGCATATATATGTCTTAGGGTGTGGGACTGTATTAGAAGTGAGAGAAGGAATTCCTGTTCACATTATAGCATGCAAGACTGAGAGTATGCATGCATGTTGTGGTTACACGCATGCATACATCTCAGTGTTAGAAAACACTTGTCAACAATAGATATGGATCTATTATGATGTTATGAGATAATGTGTTTATGCTCAATTGCCCATTTTGCTTGTCTTTCCGTAATCTTTATGTATCTGCGTGTCACTGAGTGTGGTTTGAATGCCATATACCTGTCCTGTCAGTCATGTCTACAGTGTGTCACCCGTGACTCATTTTAATGACCAAACCAGTTTACCTTGTCATACAGCCAGGGCCTATCACAAAGAGCACACAGGTGTATTTGTGTGTCTTTGTAATACCTGGCCTCAGGGCGTACAGCCGACATGCCATTGTGGTAAGGTCTTACTGGGTTTGATCAGTGTGTTTCTTGTGTGTCCAGTTCAAGTGAAGACAGTTGACCCCAGAGTTTGGGTAGGATGAGTAAAACCTACAGAGACAGACTTAGGTGATGTACAGAGACAGGAACTGAATCAATGCTCGCTGGGGAAAGGCTCTGAGGTGAAGCCCGACTGTCAGTCAAAACCTCTCTGACTCTCTCCAGACAAAAGGTTCAACTCATTGCACACAATTCAGGCATTCAGAAAAGGAAACAGCCAGCCTATTCTACTAGTGCTTTCAGTGAAATGCAAAGAAAAAACAAATCTGTGTTAACATCTTCCGCTGCAACTAGGAGCAAGTAACTACACGTGCAGAGGAACAACATAGTTTTTTAAGTAGCTTTCAATCTCCCGACTGCTCAAACCACTGAGCCTTCAAGACCTAATTTTTCATCGACTCAATTACTCGACAACTGTTCCCCTCCTGGCCCCACCCCTTCCTCCCTGCCTCATCTCACCCCTCCTCCTTGGTTGGAGGTGATCATTTGTTCTTTTATTGAAGTTGATAACATCCCTTGCATTGTCTGAGTGTGCACGCCAGAGAGCCGCCCCTACTGTTCTAGCCTCCAGCGTTTCGTATTATTGGTGCATTATTTCACGCATGCCCTCCTCTTTTATCAAGCGCTTTTGAAGTAATATTAATAGACTAGAAAATTGAGACATTTATGAAGTATGGGCCGTGTTTATGAAAAAATCCATAAAGTATGACAGGGGAGAGGTGAGATAAAAGCAAGGTTTTAATAGATTATGGCAAACAGGGGAAAGGCGTCAGATGCTGACAGGCACCTCCTCCGAGATCCCTCATATTTTATGGGATTAATTTTGTTGTATTAGAAATGAAGTTAAACGTCCTAATTAATCTGTTCGTGCTGCATGAATACCTCCCCAAACGCAGATGCACGCACACACTGTTTTTGGCTAATTACTCTTCTGTGGTAATTGAGGTAGATGTAGTCTCTAGATGTAGGCTGAGGAAGATTTTTGGGGAGGTGGGGGTGATGTTTGATGAGCTGGGGGGTGAGGGGGGTTGTTGAATTGTGCATGTTGGCTCTTTTACAGTAGTGAAACATTCTGGGTGAGAACAACAAACCATAAAACTAAAGCACTTAGCCTAATTTCTGCTATTCATCACTAAAATTTTTTGCTTTCTCACTCACCACACTCACTCCTATTTAGCCGTCAACCCTTTGATTACTCACCATCAAGAGCTGTACTGGCGGGGCTGCTATCTTCATAAACTCATCATATACCATTTGTTCTCCTATGACATTTCCTAATAAAAAACACTGTAATATATGTGTATGTTACTTTTTAAAACACAGATGGAAAATACCTTAAAACATGCATATTATGTTGGGTACTCTTGTAAGTCAGTGGTCTAAGATGCATACCGTGCAACCACAACATCCATGTTTCAATTTAGTTTGGGGATCCTTATTACATGTCATCCCCGTCTCCCTCATCTTATGTTTCCTGTCACTCTCAACTGTTAATTATCTTAAAAAACATTACAAATATTGTTTGATAATTTACTGTCTAAAATTTGTTGGTTGGAATAAACCAAATGAAAATGCGGCTTCAAACAAGCACAGAAAACTTTTTCCTGTGATCTTCTTTTAGTCATTCTCGTGTCCTTGCTCTGGCTCTATATGGGTGGCCCAACCTCACTATGACTCAGCGTGACCTCTGAACCCCTCATCAAGAGGGTCAGAAAAAGTTCAGATCATTGTTTTTAGACATTTAGACTCCTGTAGGAAGATTATTCAAATGCTACCATGCGCCCCAGTACACTCCTCCCTTTGACACTAATTGGCAACGTCAGATCCACTTTCCTGCTGATGCCTCACAGTCCACTTTGACAATTTTCAAAATCCAATGCAAATCCTATCGCAGGCTTGTGCACGACAGTCTTCCACAATATTGACTGTCACTCACAATTAGGGCAATGGGAAAGGGGTTAGTGTTCACAAGCAACCTGAGGCTAGCGTAGTCAGCTCCCCAAACACGCCCCGCAGAATGTGATCAGTGAGTATAATTTCCCAGCAAATATCCCAGGGGTGAGCCACTTACCTTAACAGGAAAGAGGAGATGTTTAACAACCATTCAACTGATAGTCTCTCTATTCAGACCTGGTTTGGCTATTGTGTTTGCCTCTGTAAATGTGACTCCAAAGGGAATGTGACAGAACAGGCAGCATTAATTTAAATATATGTGGAAAAATCCAGCAGTTTTAGACTCCTGTTGTTAACTCTGACTTCAGTAAATGATAGGTCAATTTTTTCCATCTGGCAACTCATAAGCTTAATCGTCTGTTATTAGTACAAATGGATTTCTGTAGAAAAATGTGGATCATTGCTGGCTAAAGAACACATGATCTTTTTTTTTGCTGCTATTATGTTAATGCAATAGAATTGTTTAAAAGCTCCTTCTAAGAAACAACTGACAGAAAACACAGTAATAACTTTTATTTCTTTTAAAAGCATGCCATTACTCGGCTTTTGTTGTAATGAGAGAATTTGTTTTGATATTTTGCGACAAAAAAAAAGATGTCTGAGAGCATCTTTTATTTGTTTCAATGATAATAAAACAGCAAAACTTCTTATATCTTAATTAGATTATGCAAATTGTGTCTAAAACAAATGACAGCTAAATTTGCATTTGATCTCTGATAAATAAGACGGAAAAACAAAACAATTAGTGGCAACAAGTTTGATACTACCACACCCACGAATGATATATGGGGAATGCAACCTCCAAACACATGTCAATCAGGTGCGGGACTAATATGCAATAACGTAAAAACAAAGCATAAATTAAATCAATTTAGTCTTTGTAGCTTGCGGCTTTTACTTATACTGCTGCAATATCATACATTAACATACAATACACCAAGAGGCCCCCAGCTTTGACATCATAAAGGTTAACTAATTCTTCAAATCAAGTTAGATCTGAATCTGTCAGCTTGCTAGGCCAAGCCGACATTCAGTCAGCTTGCCATTCCCGAGAGCTGAAGCTGAGACATGACAAGCCGGGCAGACAGATGAATAGATGGATGGAGTTTGAAGGTCCAGCATCCATCACCTGCCAATCTCTGATACCGTCCCTCTCTACCTCCACCAGTACAAACCCTCATTGTGGAGACCTACTGTAGTCAAATCCTGCAGGGCCAGAGTGCCATGTCCTGTCAGAAGCCATGTGCTGTCTCTCAAAACACTGGTCACTTGTCAAAAGAATACATTGTTCCCAATAGAGCTGGACAATGGTCAGTTTATAACCCTACTTAACCACACATTTAAATGGTTAGCATCACTAGGTTTTGTCAGAGTAACAAATTATAAAGTAAATAATTTACCGGAATAATTCATCAAAGGCTACTCTCATTTGCCATCTCCTCCAATCACACAAATCTCCTCAGCTGGACAAAACTGATTACATACTCTGGACATAATTAAGATCACAAATTCATCCTTTAATCATTTCAAGTTCATCAACCCCTTTCAACCCCTTTGTATAACCAGATCCTTCTTTTAATTTCTAATTCTTTTCCACAGACAGCGAACGTGGAGGCCTCCTGGTTATTTGGTCTCAGAGAGCAGCTATTCTGTCTCTGCTGTTGCCAGAACCCTGTCGCCATGGTGTCACACAGCAACAGTCACCAAGGAAAATTGTCATTAAGATGGAGTCAACGTGGTACTGGTGAAAGGAGGGGTGGCACTGCGTGCTTGCTCACAGCGAGGGGGTAATTGTATCAATATGTAAAAATCTCTAGCTGTACTGAAGAGTTGTTAATACATTTTTGATCAAATTAAGTCATTGTAGCGTGGAGGAGGAGCAGACACACTGAGAGACGACGCAGGGGTCGTATGAAGCGCTGCACGCAGCTTTGAGCAAGCAAACTCCTCTCATTGTTTTCTCAAATTGCTTTGGATATGAATGATCATTAGAGGAGTGAGAGATTAGACTGTTTTCCAGAGGCAATAGCACATGCCCACAGCTGACTTCAATTTCATGTCTCAATGAGACTCCATTGAGGAAATCAAACACTGCTGGCATGTTAAAAGCAAACCTGACTCTGTAGGTTACATCTCAGGAATCCAAACTGCTCAAGATCCTGTGAGCTTCAGTGACACACTGGTGAGATATGCCGTCAAGCTCTAAACGAATGGCTAATCCACACATGTTCTCACTCATAGGCGGATTTGGCTTGAGGATCAAGGACAGTGTGGAGGAGATGGACACTATCCTTGTTGACAGTACCTTGACAAGTGTAATCCCATATAATACACACTGGGTAAACAAAACACCAAGCCAACCGTGCAACCACGGCCCACACTTCCTCTGCTCTGCCTTTGAATTCAACATTCTTGCTGGGTTTTAAACAATATGAAAGAAGTTCGATTTGTAGCTTTACAAACAAGTGCAAAAATGAATACATACTAGGGTTGGGCCAATGGACGATGCCATCGACATCGCCAGTGGCTAACAGTCATCCACCTCTGAGCCTTCTTCTATCATAACATGGTGATTTAAACCCCCATTGGAATTACAAAAAGACAAAAAAAGCCAGATTAGCGAAGTGGTACCTTTTTTAGCGAACAAGTTGGTCGCTGCCATAATGCATGGTGATTGCCACTGTCAAATATCTGCTCACATTTGCTGGGATGACAGCCATTTTTTGTTTGTTTGTTTGTTTATTTGTTTTTAATTCACTGGTATATTCTGTAGTTGCATCACTATGACTAGTATTTAAAATACTTTTTTAACATCATATGATCTATGATGTATGATCATACCTCCTTAATGAGGTAGCTTAAGCATAGGTTATAGGGAGGAAAAGTAAGGAAAGACAACATGAGTAGGTGAGGATGGGCTGTAAATGGGCTCAAATTTGCAAAAAATAGAAATAGTAATTAATATCCAACATAATACATATAAAGAGTATATGTATGTACTCAACAACAATATCATCGTCCATCACGATGTTTCACTGTGGACATTGTCATAGGCCAATTTGGTAGACATAGCCCAACCTTAATACATACTGCCCACTATAATGGGGGTGCATGTTTACATGTATACATAAAAGTAGTAATGAGAACAAACTATCACGCATGTATCTATTAATAAACAGATACAACGGAGCCACACAGAAGAAGTAATGCACATAATCTGAGACATTTCAATTGCTTTGTAAGAGTCAAGTACAACAAAGCATCATAAGAATCACCAGCGAGATTCATTATTCATTCATTCATTCATTCACCGCTCATCAGATAAATCCTTGGTATTCCTCCATTAATCCAATACTTACCTTCTTAAAGTGATCATTTCAATTGCCAAACCAGTAATGTGGAAAACAGAAAAGACAACAGGATGTGCTGTTAAGGATATCCTTTGACAGGACAGTAGAGCTTAAATGAGTATTTGAATAATTAGTAAATCAACACAAAATTATTATACTATCTTGATTAAATTGATCCATCGTAAAGATACTCATAATTTTCCTTTTTCTAAACAATAGATTCATTGATAATGAAATTTATCGTTAGTTGCCTATGCATGAAGATTTAGGCTTTCTTAAGCAAATACATCCTTTATTGCTACCACCAAATTCTACCTCACCCACCACCAGCACCACCTCTCCCTGTTGTGGGCCTTGGAGCCTTACCCTGAAGGCCTGGCTGTAGGGCCCAATGTTGGCTGGAGCCCAGTGGGACAGGCTCTGGACATGCAGGGCCTCTCTCTGGTGGAAGCAGCCATTCTCCAGGGGCTCAGTCCAGTCATGGAGCAGACAGTCCATCTGCAGCAGCTGACCAGCAGGTAGAGGAGCCTGGACACACACCCTATAAAAGGAAAAAAGGGGAAATATGGAGTGAATGTTTGAATGGAGAATAGAACTAATACAGAAAAGCCAACGCTTTAGAGTTTAAATAATACGAAGATGTTCCCTTAGAAGAAAGAGGGAGAGGTTTGTATGTGTGTTTACACTTTTACCTGGCTGGAGGGTTTGTGCCAAAATGTTTTTTGTAGACTGTGTTGAGTGCACCAAAGTCTTCCATCTTCCTCACATACAGGTGGACGAGGATAATGTCCTTCATCTTCCAGCCTCTGCTGTCCAACTCACCTGGACACAAACAGCACTTTATAAATCACTCAACTGAAACATGCTGTCCTGTAAATTACCTATTAAATCACCTACCACCTCACCTTGGCTAAGCTAACTTATGCATATTTGGCAAATGATGTTATGCAAATAACCACATATAATTAAGCCTGCAGAGTAAGGAAAACAATATACTAAATGCAACCCAAATTTGGCATGTTCACACACACAAAATGTTAGGTTTGAGACCAAAAAGAAGTGTTTCATTGGGTAATCTATAAACTTATCATAGTTTAGGCATTTTTTTAATTCTTATTTTGAAGATACAGTGTTCAAGTTTTATCTAATGTAACTGGCAGGGTTACCATCGAACAAATACTCCAAGAGTAACTGTTAAGTTTAAACTGTCAGGGTTAGAGCTGTGCTATATCTACCAATATAGCCAATCTGTTCAAACAGTCATTTGAACACTATCCCCCTTGTAGTTAAGAGGTGGATAGTTTGGAAGTTTTTGCCTGACATTGAAATCCACTGAAACTGCTTTAAAGTGGTAATGGTGTTTGTCCCCTTCTGTAAAATGCAGTCTGATGACAAAGTATGCGTGCACATCGCAGGCTTTGGATGCAAACGCAGGCACAAGGGCTCAAAGCACAGCCTTTCTCCCTACAATCATTTGAAAGAGCTTCAAGTTTGTTTTTCCTTTGCCAACACTAGCGTCTCAGACTACTTCGCCCTCATACAAAGAGGTTCTTCATTAAATATTAACTTGTTTAATATTGTCTCTGCACTGTGAAGGCTGTTCAGCCGAGCACCACGATAAACATTAAATATGCTTTTCATCTTTCGCTCCTCTTTCTCCATCAAAAAAGAGAAAGAGAGAAAAAAAAGAGACTGAGATACACTGTAAAAGCGTACACTTTTAAACTTCTGCAGGGCAAAAAAACGATAACCCACCCAACATGACTGCACTCTGTGTGGGTGTGTTTAAAAAGTGGCTTGGTTTGGGTTAATTTGAAGTGCTTGTCCTTGTTTGGTGGCCAGCTTGCTATTCCATTCTTGTGATGGACGGAGTCTCTGACACACAGGGCTTTTCCTGCTGGGTTGTCAAGCACTTTTGAATAAGGAACGACTTCTTAAGCTTTGCCACACCGCCTCATGTGTGTTCAGCTAACACAGCAAGGAGAAAGAAAGACACCCAGGGGACAAAGAAGTTTTCCCCATATGCTTCTTTCTTTTTTTACGGCTTAAGTAAGGAGTGTAGCATAGCAAGCCCTACAGAAATGCTTTTACTGAGCTGTTTAAATCACTCCTGGACAAAGGAATTATGTATCATCCCCCCCTTGATCATATCAAAGATCACATTTTTATTTGATCGAAGAGAACATGACTTATTAAAGGTTAGTTTACTTGTGTGTGTGTGTGTCGTTCTGTGGGCCTTTTGCTTCTGCGATTTCAGAGGCAAAAAAAAGAATTTTCTAGTAGACCCTTGTGTTTTTACTGAGCGCGGAGATATTTAAAAGCATGTCCACAGCTCTGATACCCCATGTTCAAAAATGTTCACTCTCTTGCTCAATACTTTCGTTCTCTCTTTCTTTCACTTTCCCTTACTTTGCAACTGTATGAAAGCTGCGGATGTCTGGCCCTGGATCCCGGATTCTTGGTTCTGAAGCCCGCTGATGCCAGAGATCCACTGATAGCCTCTAGTGCTTCTAAGTGAGCAGGATGGAGGGAGATCTGCAGGAAGAGATACAATACCATGAAGAGGAAGAGGGTTAACAGCTCTGGAATTGAACAACTAATTTGTACTGCTTGATCTAGACTTTTGGAAGGATGTCATTTTTTTTTGTTTTTTTCTTAATTGATAATCAGGGCATATGCTGTATAAGAGGTAATTTTCAAAACATCATGTATACATGGCTTGTGTCAAAGAAGAAATGAATTCAGAGACTGTCACAAATACACTGCTGAAATGACAGCTCTTGTCAAACAATCACTCAGAAATACTAGCATCATGATGCTGGCCGCATGACACAGATTCAGGGAGCACACACCACACACAGATATCATCTGACACACCCACACATGCACGCACGCGCACGCACACACACACACACACACACACAGACCACAGACATAAATACGTACTCGTGCATGCATGTCAGCGCACGCATGTCTCACAATAAATGAATCTCACCGTGGCCCCGCTGACAACTAAGGTCACAATCTGATGTAAATTCTTGGTGGTTGTCTTCAGCTTGATCAGCATATTCCACCTCCTCAGTCATCTTGTCAATGGCGCTCTGGCAAGGACAACTACCATGGGGCAAAGCTCTCGCCACCACATCCTGCAATAAAGCACCACAGGGAATACATCAGGCCAAACGCCCACCAAAGAGCGCAGAGCCTTTTGCAAAGACAGACAAAACGCTGTATAATTAGCCAACCTTTTCAATGCCCCACCGAGTGGGCTGTGTGTGTCAGTCTTTCACGACAAGGGCCCAGACACACATAACTTCAAGGTGAATGAATATGAAACAACATGCTAACATATTCGCGGTTCAGGCGAGTAGGGAGTGGTGTGTTCTGATACTGTAGATTCAATCATGCTGGCTGTCAGTCAAAACTCGTGACTGGATGTGTGAGACATGTTTTGGATTTCACCAGGTTTTTTTTCTTCTGTTTACTTATACTTCGCCTCTACACACACTACTTCTTTAAATAACAAATCATTACCATTCTCTAAGGCATATATATTACCTGCCAGTTCCTGCTGGGGCGTCACGCGTTTAAATACATATTTCATATTTCCTCAACGCCCCCCTCACCCTGCCCAACACTCATTCACCCCCCTCATCTGCTGTCAACTGCATTAGGCCATATGATAATCAAATTAATTATACTTCAGCCCCTCTCTCCTAGCCAGCATGAAAAATAGCTTGACTAGCATTAACGGAGGGCAAATGATGGTGGTCCATCCCCACCCCCTGAGCCCGGTGCAGTTTCCTCTAGTGCTGGTGTCACCGCAGATCTGTCACCCTGACGAGAAGAGTTTCAGAAGGCTGAACGAGGGCAGGTTCTCCCCTGGTTGCCCACCCCCCCCTCCACTCCACTCCCCTCCCATCGCAGGCCCTGGATCTCCCTGCTCTTCCCCCAGCAACCTAGGGGGGGCTAAAGGGGCTGTGGGAGCATGTGTGTGTGTGTGTGTTTGTGTGATGGGGGTGGGAGCAGCCATGTGGGTAGTGAAAAAATATATAGCTTTAGGGAGTGAGGCTGCAGGGTCACTGAGGTTGTGGGATGGGGGTATGTTTTCTGTCCATAACAACCCCAGCCCCCCACCCGACATGAAGATACACATACACGAGGCTACAAATAGGAACACACGCTCTCTTGCACACAAACAAACACAAACTCAAATGTACACATTATTGTGTGATGTGCAAAGAAAACACACGTGCAAATCCCATGATTTACCCCGGAGACCTGCACAGCTTCAGGCTAATAGCATCCCTCAGTGTAACCCTTCTCCTCTTAATTCGCTGCCGCAAACACGACGACATTCAAGCAGCACCTCCTGTCGCCAGGCACATTCGTCAGCTAGTAGGTGTCTTATTAAACCTGACAATTTGAATGAGATTAATTAAAAACACACATAAATGAGGTCATTGTCTTCATCGCAGCTTTCTGACAATTATTTAAGGATCCTTAAGTTGTCAGTCTTCACAGGGAAAGTAAAATGTTCCAAAGTGTCATCCTTCCAGTCTGTCGAAGCCCCATCGAGCTCCTTCTGATATACCAAAAGCCAATCCCTACTGCTTCCCCGCAACCCCCGCCTGTGTCCGCTTAGCCAGCTACCTGAATGCAAAGCGCCTTAATGTGAGCGGACATGTTTATTAAGCTGGGCCTAGTTTCAGGCTGCAGTGAATATTGCAGACGTCAAAGTAGGCCATGTGGGGCTAGAGGAGAGAGAGCGAGGGATGAAGGGAGAGACCGAGAGCAAGAGTATGCGAGAGAGAGAGGCCCTCTGGAGGTTGATCTGAACCCTGCCCTACAGTGCCGTGTTTCTCTTCTCCTCGACAAAGTTATCAGACACCAAAGGGTTTTGTTCTTGTATTTGTTTTGCCCTTGGAGTGGTTTTAAAGTAATCAACCACAAAGCGACTCAAACTTTTGTTGTAAAATGACTGATTCAGCATCGAGCAGCATTGATCTTATTTGTGAAACAAGTTATAATATAATCATGGATTCTTTCAGAAGTTTGACTCACGCCGTCTTTGTTCTCGGCGTGCATCTCGGTGAAGCGCAGGTAGCCAACTGGAGCAAAGGCGTCTGCTGAGTGGATCACTGTCTCCGCCGCATCACTGCAACACACGCGAAAAAAAAAAAACTTCCATTCATTGCGGGCAAAATAACATCACCTTCCAAACTTATTGCAGCCACATGTTGAAAAAGTATAACTGTGATCTAAGACAAATATTTGTGAGTTTGTCATGCTTTACTCACATAACAATCTTCTTTTTGAAGAGGGGGCAATCAAGGGTAAAGGTTTCGTATTCACCTCCTTCTCCACAAATATGGACGCCATACTTCTGGGAAAGCTAAACATCAAAACAGCTACTTTTTAAAAATTCTGTAAACACAATTTATTGTGTAAATTTCACAAAATTTTACCTAAACTTTCAATTTATAGTCCACAAACACAGTACAAGTGAGTCAAAAGTTAAACATTAGAACATTAGACGAGCTTTATATTATGTGAGTATTACGTGAGAAAAATATCAAAACCAATGACAAAACAGCACTAATTGTCTGTAAATGTATTTGCACTTGACATGACCATCAGGTAACCTGACTGTGAGCAGATGATGTAGACAAAGAATACATGCAAGAGTTTAATTGGGGTAGCATAGTATCTACCAGTCTATGACCTGTTTCAGATAGGGCTCCATGTCAGCCAGAGGTCTTCCTAAGTGCTTCTCTGGATCCAGGCCTGGCACCCACGTGGGAAACACACACACAAAGACAGAAATACACACATAAACACCATTGCATACAGACACACGTACGGAGAGAGAGAGAGAGAGAGAGGTCTGATCAGGAACAGAGAACAGTGATTGAAGATGACAGGCAGGGAGGTTTACAGGCAGTCACACAAACACACATGTAAACCTGCACCCTGGATCTATTTGTTTGACTTTGCAAGTAGTGTACACAGATCTCTCCGGGTAAGGGCAACAGTTTTCAATTGCTGGCCGCAGACCCCCCGCGCCCCCTTGCCCGCCACCCCCTCATCTAGTTCCCTTTGAGAACATAAACTCTGGAAAGAGATCTTGTTTATTTGCCTTTTCCCTCCCCTTCCCCTGAAATGGTGCATGGAAGTGACTCACAGACATGGGAGAGAAAAGAAGGAGGGGAAGAGAAGGGTGGAGGAGAGTTTGCATGCATACCCAGTGGTGCCACACTCCTAAAATACAAGCTCACTCAGAAAAAAAACAATTAAAACCAACCAACCAAGTAGACTTCCAGAAAGAAATAAAAACAGCCGTTTGCCATACCCTCCTGCCCTTTTAATAAGATATCCCAATTTAGACCATAGCTTAGCACTTTGATCAGACTTATTTAGGGATTATGTACATATTAGCAGGAAGTAAAGGGTGTACTTAAATAGTGAACACCTTGCTCAGCTTGTTGAGCGTTGAAGGGTTTTACTCCCTATGACACTAAATCCTGATTTTGTCTTCCAGGCGCCTGTTCCTGATGGCACCATGCTGAACTCTGTCTCACCCTGTAAACAACTCCTTTAACAAAGAAAGTGCAGGCATGCAGCCTATGTTTTCCTACTGTGCATTGCCAAAACAAATGCCCTGAGTACCAGGTGCTTTCTACAAAGAATACAACGATAAAAACATAACAGCACATGAATGTAAAATGCTAA
The DNA here is from genome assembly GCF_963924715.1 of Thunnus thynnus. NCBI lineage: Eukaryota > Metazoa > Chordata > Actinopteri > Scombriformes > Scombridae > Thunnus > Thunnus thynnus. The sequence continues at coordinate 12,866,952 of NC_089532.1, forward strand.
ATTTTAGGAAATTCTGAACCATGTAGTTACATATTCAACCTGCCATGTTTATCATAAAACACCTGAGTTTTATCTAAAAAATATGAGAGCAAATTCCTGGAACTGAACAAGCACGTCTACTGGTAGTAGCTTGCTTTACTCTTCCACCAATCTCTCCCCTTAGCCACAAGGCTAGTCGGGATTTCCTGCACAGGGCTCCCACCGCTGACATCACATGTAAACATGGAAGCGGCCGGGCAGTAATGGCGGTGGCTTTCAGTGGGTTCGGGAGGGGCGACATAGGGGGGGAATCGGAGGGTCTATCACAGGCCGGGACAGAGTTATTTATGGTTAATGCAATATGAGTGGCGCTGCTCACTTGTGCATTCCCCTCTTGGGACATGCGCAGTAAGGAATAGCAGTGACTGTGACATGAATAGCCTATTGGCTGCTAATACGGAGCATGGGAGAGCTGCCTGTGATGTGGAGGCCGCGGAAGAGCAGGCCTCACCAACTTTTTTTTTGAAATTTTAACAGCAGGAGCGAAAATTGGATTTATCAAAATGCTGAAACCTTCTGGAAACATTCTGCTGAAACAGGTAGATAGATTATTTACCTCAAACAGATAGACCACACAGAATAAGTTATACTGCTCTGGCATCATGTTGGCTAAAATTTTGGTGACATTCTTATGTAAACAAACACATTGGGCAATATCGAGGTTAGCAAAAATGATTGAGATCATGTCCATATATCATAAGATAAGTCGATAACGTAATTATCATGACTAGCCTAGTTGTGAAACCGATGCCATTGCAATGAAAAAAATTGCTGAATTGTCCCTAATAATTTGTCAGAAACCCTAATATTCATCCTCTATCTGAGGCATCACTTGGTACTGTTCATCGGCACGTTCATGTGTTTAATTAAAGGAACAAAGTTAATCATAATGTGCGAATCTCTCTTCTCTCATGGCCTGACAACCTCAAAGGTTAATGTGTCATCCGTGGCCCCCATGGGGAGCAATGGATGAGAGACAAGAGGGGAGAGGAGACATGGGGGAAAGACGTCGCATCCCATCCTGGGTGTAGAATGTGTTGTCATGGTTGCTTAGCGACGGGGGGTTCACGGGGGGTTACGCTTCCGCCCACACAAAACAGGAAGTCGGAAGTTCAACAGAGTGCCAGGTGGATTTATTATACTTCTACGCCGGGTTCATCTTAATCCCAGCTGTCTCTCTCTCCTCCGGGCCCCAGTGGTCCAGCACTACAGGGGGAAGAGAAAGAGGGCCACAGTGGTGGGAGGGAGAGAATGAGAGTAGAGAGAGTGTGGAGGGAGAGAATGAGCAGACCCTTATTCTCTTCCCAGGGGATCTATGGTCTTAATTAGTGTGAGAATATCTAATCTCAACATCCTCTCATCTTAACCCTGCCACAAAGGTAATAAGGAGAGTGAAAAAAAGCATTAAAATTCAATCCCATTTAAATATCCTCTTTAATTAGTCATGCCTTTTAACAAATTTTAATAATTGGCTCCAAATTGCTGAGGGGATGCCGCCTTTTTTAATATGTTCATTAACTTCCCTTCTCTTAAATAATATATGACACATGATTTGATATTTACAAGGAGGGAAGAGGAGGACTGAAATTGAGGAAGACAGGGGTGAGTGATAAAATGATAGAAAGATAGCATTAATGTGAGGGTATTTCTCCCAAGACCACTTAGCACTTGTATGAGTGTTTTCTTAATTGATGTTCCTGACTGACTTAAGGTTACTGAAACCGTTTAGATATGAAGATGGGTGGAATGGGCTTGCGCTTGTACAATACGCGCTTTAAGTATAAGTCTTTGAGTAGCCACCAGTGTGAGCCTTCAGCGATCTAACACCACTCATTTACATGATCTTCACATCTCTGTCTCCTCTGAACCTGTTTTACAACTTGACCTAAACCCAATTACCTAACCTCATTATGCCACATTAAACCCAAATAAGCCCACTAGAAGCTGCCATTAGTCTGCCGCCAGAGACAGCAAGACCGCACTTTGGAGAGAGAGGAGCTTCCCTAAGAGAGACTGAGAGGAATGGCTCTCCTTTAAAAGGGCTTTTTACCTCGTATTATCCTATAAAACTCCAATTAAATTCAGTGAACTTTAAAACCAGGGAGTCCAGTAATGAGAGAGAGCATTTTTAAAAAACCTTGTCGACATTTAGGAGGTTTGAAATTAGCAAGGAATAAAAAGTTTACCGGGAAACCGAGAGCCATTTAGAGTAGCAAGAGAGTTTTTTTTCTTTTGTGAAAAAACAGTAAAAAAACAACAAAAAAAGTACTGTATGTAGGATATTACAAGACAAAATACAAGTTAACCATATAGTAGAAAGCTTACAATAACAAGAGAAATCTGGAAAACTCTTTCTGCATAAATATCCACTTTTTAAAGTCAATTCTTGGACCAAAAGGCACAGCTCTCAGTTAAAAAAACATGTTCTCCTTCTGAACTCTACAGAAAATGCTGGTCTCTCTTCAACGCTTAGAGTAGTCAATGGCAATTATTTCCAGAGCACACTTTTCTACTAATTCTTTTTAACGATCATGATTGGCCTTTGCCCACCTTGAAGAGGTTGATTCATGTAAACCCACAGCAGTGAGTTACGTATTTAATTGGAACTGCTTGTGATTTTGCTTACTGAGCCTAATGCTAAATTAAAAGCCTGAAGATTCTAGATACTGTCTGAGCTGAGCTGAGCGCAGTATCGCAGACATCCGCGGGTTGTCTTAAGATCTGGCATGCCAGCTGACAGCTCAGCTTTAATCCCTGCCTTCAGAGAGAAAAGGCAGAGAAAATTGGATTCATGATGTGTAACATTTTAGCCTTTAAATGGATGAAATAAGCATCTCCTCCCTAGTAAGTGAGCTGCATCAGCCGTTAAACAACACTCTCAAAGACCCCTGCCAAAACAATAGCTGTTCACTATCACCTAATCTTCGCAAGAGAGAGCGAGAGAAATACAGAACGGAAGGGAAAAAAGAAGAGGAGGGAAGCGGCACCGCACGAAGGATGATAAGATTAAGGTTATATGTGAAATTTGTCAGGCTCTTATCTGAAATTCAATGTCAGTGAACAGAATAATAGGCAGCATGAATTGTGTAGCAATCGCATCAAGATTAAATCTTTTCAGTTCAACAAATCAAAAAGGAGAAACTGAAGGTACTTACAACCACATTAAACTGGACAAAATTAACCTGGAGAAATTAATAAATCAATTTTTCAGACTAATGTCTAATGTGTACTTTGTTATGAGTTTTTTCAGGTGGTTTAAAAAAAGACCATCATACTTAAACAGTTAAGGTAAGGCCTCAGCTGAACCCTGAACCCTATAATAATTGTTCCAAGATATCAATGTGACCGAATTGAACTGGCAAGAAAAGGCCAAGGTCAGTGCCCAACAGGACAGGCAGGACCAGGTCTGGTCAGTTAATCTGTTATAACTTTGTGTTCTTTTTTCTTATTGTGGGTTAGTCACTTTTGAGTAAACTGGATGTTATCAATTTTCATCAAAATTGGAGTATGAGCAATGAGCGGCAACCTCGTGGCCAAGGAGTTTAAAATGTTGACCGTTTAACGGCGACCTTTGTTGCATGTCAACATCCATCTCTCTGTCACCTCATTTCTTGTTACCTCTCTACTGTTATCTAATAAAGGCAAACCAAACTGACCTAACTGCTAATTTTAATTGTCTTCTAAGCTTCTTATATCTTATGAACTGTATAATTACTCGAACTGCTTTACAGCCTCCTTAAACGTGTATGTGGAGCCTCAGTGCTTCACTGCGGTACAGAATATGTCAACAACCGATAACATGAATTGATTGACTGCAATGACTAAAAGTTAATTTGGCCCGGGTGGGAAGACAGCCCACTTAATTCCAGGAGAAAATTGCCTCTTGTCTTTTTGCAGACTGCTTATACAGTGTTTGAATCCTGTATCTGTACCTATAATCATGTTACAATCGTGTAAAAATATCTCCTGCCTGGTATTGTTTCTTTAAGAGCATTTATCACATTTATTGCCTGGGCACTATAGCTCTAACACTTGTAATCCCAAATACAGGATTGTAGTTGAAAATACTTATAATATTGTAATTTTATATTCTTTTTAAATTGAAAGAAAAAAAAAGCCGTTTGAACTGCTGAGCCACCACCTTCCACTTTGAAACAATGTTCAGTAAATTTTCTTTAATGTCTTTGAACATTAATTGTACTTTAAGTATACATTAAATTATATTCAACGTCCTTAAGTGGGTACGGTGATCAGTGAAAGCAAATTTGTGACATAAATTCTCTTCTTCAAAGCACAAAGGCTACGTTCGTGTGAAGGGTAAAAGATCATGCGGTGATAAAAGGTTTTCCAGTGGATAGACCTTGATTTCACACATGCCAATTATCTCTGGAGCTGAGGACCAATTAACTGCTGAACCTGTGCCCTCACACACACCTGCACTAATCAATCAATTAACTAATTACATGAATATTTAATACTGGCTTTTGAAATTGCCAATTACCACGGTTAGCTCAAGCGATATTGCATTATAAAAGAGACAGTTTCCCAACAAAAATGTGCATTTCCTTTGGAGAGAAATACTTTTTTTTCTAATTAGAAGCATCTTCTGACATTCATAGGCTTAGATTCAGATAGTTAAATTTATTTCACTACATGCAATCTGGCATCTTCAAAGACTAAAATCTTCTTTCTCTCTTTTGTGGTTTTAGGCTGCCATCGGCACGCAAATGAACACTTCTAGAAAATTCACTTAGAGGATCATCCTGCATTTGGACAGCTGTCTTTTCACTACAGGGATTTGTCATCAAGGAATATCCTCTCTTAAGAGAGAATTTTTTTTTTCTTTATCCATTCACTGCTAATTTCCACCTGTCTTTCTGAGTAGCTAACGAAGGAATATTAATCTTGAATGACTTCCCACTAATAAGAGCCCACCAGAACCCATTTCATACCACCATAGAATATTATAAGCTGTTTTGGCTGTCATTTCAGAGGAAGACTTAACCTTTGCCCTGTAAGAGTTGTTTTTTTTTCTCCTCATGAGGTCTGCACAAGTAAATCCCTCCAAATCTCTTTCTCTTACTCACATACACACACACACACACACACACACACGCAAACACCAAAGGCCACCAGGTACGCCCTTCTGTCACCCAATCTCCCCTAAACATCACACCTCACTGCTCAGACCTGCTCCCTCCAAAGCTGCAATTATAAAAGTACTGCCTAAAATGCCTTGGGCGCTTGCACCCCTATTCAATTCTCTCCTTTCTAATTACCACTGCCTCGGGACAGGTGAGGAGTCAGGGGTGATAAGATCTTTCCTTTTTACCTGTAGCCAAAACACACATGCGCACATGTTCACACAAACACCTACATATAGTGGGAGGCCAAGATACACACTCAAAGACACCCGAGGTGATTTTCCTTTCTAATTACAATCTTCCAAGAAATGTTGAGAATTTGCTTTTAGACAAAGTTGTGTTTAGGGTAGAAAGCTTGGCGGAGGCAGCTGGGTTACAAGGTGACTGAGGTCTTTAAGGTGTGGCCTTTTCTCGACATGTGTATTATTCCAGGAGGGTAATTTGGCATTATAATTGATCAATTAATATTAAATGCAGACTTAGGTCTTATCTTGTTACAAGTGTAACAGGAGGAAAAATGAATTTTGACTTGTAAACAATAATTATAATCCCAGACGATCCCACACAAAAAAAGAATTGTGAAAACATGGATTCTGACATCATCTCTCCTCTGATGGGCATCTGACAGGTTATATTATTTATTACAAAAAAGTCCTTTATCATGAAAGCATTAAAAATGAGGAATGGGTCCGGCAAATAAAGTACTAAAGATAAATGGCTTGACAAATGCATTCCATGAGAGGTTATTTGAGCAGTGTTGAAAGATATGCAAAATATCTTGAACGCCCCGCTCAGCTCTGCGGGTCATCAGTCAGCTGTGGACCCCTTTTTCGACTGATTGCTACCAAAGGTGACAACAGGCACTTAACAGCACGTAAACAGTGTCTACCTGATGATCTATCGCTGCGAGTAGTCTGAGAGTAAAAAGAACCATTTGTAGCCGTAATTATCATTTATCACTGAGACCGTCAAAAGGGATCCGGCTGCACTGTCAAGTAGATACAGGTAGGGATCTTAACATCATGTACCCAAGAAAAGAAAAAGAAGAGTTTTTTTTTTTTTTACACTGTTATTCAGTAATCTGATCTTCCTGTCCTCGGGCTCCAAAACAGGCAGGTAGAGAGCAGGTGACACCACATTAACCCCCCCTCCCTCAGTGCTGTTGCAGTTGAGAAACGTAAATGAGAGATACCTGATTTTCATCTTTGCTTCACGGACCATGTGTTCTGAGCTATGCATAAGCAGAGAATGCGGTGTTTCCCAGACACAATGGGGACATGCGTCACTTATTGACAGGTTGCATTAATGTGCGGGGCAATCACCTGTGATTATTTCTCAACTGCCAACCCCCCCCCTCCCCCCTCCCCCCTCCCCACTCCTCCTCCTCCACCCACCCTCCCAATACCACTGCACACTTCTCACACCTCCTCCCTCTGTGCGTCTTATCTTTTCATATTGTTCTCTGCTTCAATACCTTTGCCGCTGGCACAAGTCTCAACACTGCTGCTAAGCCACAGATTAATGATTAGGGCATTACTCTGCTTGTCTCTCTTTTTCTCTCTGGTTACACCTCCCTTTCTCCTCCTCCTTTCCCTCACTTATCCAAATTCTGCCCCTTCGATTCCCATGCCAAACACTACTTAACCAACCTCCAGAGAGAGTAAAAAGTAAAAATAAAGTAAAAGAAAAAGGGTGGCTAAATTAATGACCAGAAGGAAAGAGAAGAAGGGGATATCAGACTGCTCACCAGCTGCCAGAGACACAAAAGAGTGAGACACAAACTCACCGAAGGCGGCAACTTTGATGAGAATAGCATGGAGGTCAGATGATATCATCTTGGAGAGCAGGGACTCCTGGTCTCGGCGCCACAGGTAGGCCAGGGGCTGCAAACCTAGCCGCAAACATCTGGGGAACAGGTGAAAGAGAAGAGGGAGAACAGTATGTTGTAGAAAAGGAAGGAGATGCAAAGAGGTTAATATTGAATATTTGCCAACTTCAGAACAACTTCAAAGCCAACTGGGCTGGGCACCTCTCCATTTGCGGGAAGGCTGCCACCCTGATAGGCCCACAGCACATGCTTCCACCTGCCACCGCTGCCAGAGGCTTTATTTAAGAGGAAAACAAACTCAAAAATACCATCTAAGCTGTGGCTTGTCTGTAGCATAAACTCACATAAAACACACATCCACAGTAGGTAACTGAGGTCAAAACGTCTGCACATAAATGCCTATTGCTCAAGAAATGCCTAAAATGTTTACGTGTAACTACCTAGTGTGTATAAGAGGAAACAATAGTTGACTGACAGAAGGATTTGTTAATAAGAAAAAACCTTTGTGTTGCAATGTGTCCAGTCTGTGTAAGTTTAGAACAAAAAGAGAACAAAGAAAGAGTACGGAAGACAGAGAAAAAACAAAGAGAGAAGGAGTAAAACAAGAACAAGACATATGGGTATCTGTCTCATAAGTAAACCATCTCATGTTCCTGTGAATAGGACTGTTGTGTTGCACCTCTAATGGGAAAGTGCATTTTATAATATTAACAAAATCAGTTTCATTCCTTTTCTTCAAATAAAAAATATAAAAAAAAAACTGAGCCACACCATAAAATCAAAGCTAGTCTAAATAAAGTGGCATAAACAAAACTTTGTGTGTATATATGTATGTGTATGTGTTTAAACAAAACTCGGTCCAAGTTTGGAACACACAGTGAGGTAAAGACTACAGAGTACTCTTTTCCTTCAGTGGACCACAGAGTGTGCGTCATTCAAGCTCAGAGGCCTAAAATGCAGCGGG